>NW_027286763.1:55008520-55233520 GCF_022747635.1 Hetaerina americana | reverse complement strand
CACTGGTCATAAATTCTAGAGAAAGAGTTTTAGAAGTAACCGCTTTCCATATTGGTATTTCCGTCTCGAAATTCTTGACTTTTGAATATTCGAATCCCGGTGGTGGCAGGGCTTTTCACTGATATCTCGCATACTATTCGGGGTGCTATTTGGAGAGCACTTTAAGTGAATTAATTCCCCGTCCGTCGGATGGGGCGTTAAAATGTGGACCCCGAGGCGCCTCTCGTTAAGAGAACGCTAAAGCCGACGCCGGCTTTCTCTCCACCCTTCCTACATTCCCTGAGCCCCTACTCAATTACCCACCTATCCTTTACGGCGCAATGACCTTTGCTGTCCGCCGCCTCTTATACGAGTAATAACTACTACCCCCAAATCCTTGGCGACTGAAAATTTTCGCAGCCTCTTACCACCAGTTTTAATGAAATTAAAAGTAGCACACTATCGAATTCTTCACCTGCCACCAGTTGTCTATCTTAAATGCGATCAGGAACTCCTAAAATGCAGAAAACATATACGTACTGAAATAAATGTAGCTTGAATAATGCGGCCCCAAGGTGAAATTGGTACAAATAATCTTTTAAGATTCCATTTGGCCACAACTCCCCTGTTGCCGAAGTTTTCTGATCCCTAAATTTCTTTCGGTAGATAGCCGTCCACGGCGAGAATTGATAACAAACTCTCGGGAGAGCGTTCGTACTGCGGAATAAACGGAGAAGGATGGAGTCGATAGGGAGAGAAATATTTTTCAGGAAAATCGGAAAGAATAAGCGGAACGAAAGAAAGGGAAACCAGAAGCGGAAAAACACGAGACTGGGAAAGGGACGAGGAAAAAAACGTACAAGGCACGAGATAAGGTCTAAATAAACTGCGCGGGAGGGAGGAATCAGCCGAAAATAACAGGCGCAAGATGAAAAGACGCGGGCTATTAAATGCAAAGAGGAGGAAGTCGAGCAATCACTTCGGGGAAACGGAACAAATGAAAGCCGGCAAATAATAACGAACACGGCGTCGTGGGGGGGAGGGGAGGAACCCCGTGGGCTGAAAAAGACTGTCAAGAGATGAGTCGACGAGGAAGGGAGACGGAAGGAACGAAATTGAACGAAAAGCGGCAGAAGAGCATGCGACGATGGTGAGATAAATGAAGGAGAGGAAGTGAGACAAGAGGAGAGGCGGAGAAGATATACCTGTACTTTAGTAAGGAAGCAGTGGGAATGGAAGCGAGAACTATAAACACGGAAGACTTGCTCTCGGAACCCGCACGACCCTGAACTCGGGAAGCAAGCCCTCCGCCGGGGAAAAAAATTAAATTAAAAAAAAAGGTCGGGGGCAAAAAAAAAAATTTCGTCTCCCTCGGTTGAAGCGATCGGCGGAAGTCCTGGACGCACGCTTTTTGCAAATCTCCTCGCGTGACGCCCCCAGTAGAGTAGTCGACCATTCGTAATAACTCGATAGAAATTCTGACCGCGCCGTGGAATACCATTCCGTCCTTCGGTTGCGGTCGTGTGTCGCAAGACGCAGAGCGAGATTCGACGCGAGGGGATCGGCGAGTCGTTGGTCGCTTATCGGGGGAAACCTTAAGTGCGCAGCACAGAGTTTACGCAGAGAGTGACACCGGAGCGGAACGAGGGGGGAGGGGGGGGGGAGCCGGCGCCCCCCGCGGGTTTAAGGTTAACCGGGGAGAGAAGCAAGGAGAAAAAAATGGGCCACCGATCAAAAAACTGGTGGGATATTTTTAAAAAGTGCCCAAGGACCAGTATCCGCGCAGGGGTGGGTACTAATCGGGGGCACTTTCCCGAACGAAAAAGTGAAGGAAAAAAATTATTGAACATATGGAGAGAGAGAAACAATTTTTTCTCAACGTCCCAGGACGAATTCATATAGGTCGGCATAACTGTATATTTTTGCTGGTGTACGTACTTATAATACCTAGATCACCCAGTCTCTTCCTTTCACTCCCCAGCATGACTTTTTAAGCATTTTATTAATGACAAGCCCACATAGATACAATCGCACAACATGTTCTCCAGGATGCATTCACTAAGGTTTTACACCCATCGAAAATGAGGCGCTCTGTGCAAAAAATCCACGTTTAATATCATATTTAATTATGTACTCTTAAATTGGTAAACTAGTTCTTGTTTTCACCAATGTTATAATTACTACCAAAACCACAAATCTTCTCCAACGTTTACCAGGAAGTATTCGATAATGGATGATTATTATCGGTTTGAATGAAACAAAGACAGTTTTCTATCCAAGTTTGCGGAAGGCGTTTTTGGACATCTTGATATAATGATAATAATTAAGGAACAGAAAAAAATTGGATGAAAACATGTTGCAAACATTTTATTGACCGCATATGTAACCACAGTTAACAACCCGAATTTCGGTTTGATAGGCGAATATAGAGATCACCCAATACTAAACCAAACAGCGTGTGAAATTCACGCATCAGGGCAGAGGGGGAGCGGGGCAGATCCTTTCGCCTATGGTGTTCCAAGAAGATTTGGTACCCGAAAAAAATCAAACAGCTTGGGTGAGGCTGTCCAGAAGCGTCCCCGGGAATCGAACCAGGCCCATCCGTAGTCGTACACTCAACCCACTGGATTACTACATACCCTGTGACCTCATTTATTAGTTGTCATCGTAAACATTTTGTAGCCGTCTCTGTATGCCAAGTAGATACTCTCAAACGAGGGTGAGAGAACATTGTTCGGTAAAGGTGGCGAACAGAGAGAAAAAGCAGAAGCAGCGAGACAGTATTTTTGTTGAAAATAATAATACATTGGCGGAGGAATACTGAGCGAGTGGACAGGGCTGATGCAGTTAAAATTAATTATTGAGCGTCAACACACAGAAAGGCACGGCCGTAGTGAGGAATCCAGGAACTAGATCTTAATTTCACCAGACTGAATTAATAATTCCACGAGGAAATACTTGAAACTTGAGTGTGGAATATATTTTCAGCAAATATTTGCGAATTGCTAATCATTAGAAGTGCCCGGAAGTTCCTTGACACAAGACACTGGGATGCCTTAATCAACATTGACGAAACTTCATCAAAACTTCCGAAAATGAAGTTTGAAAATAAAACGATTTAAATCTTGTCGTAGGCTTTCGTTAAAGTGTTCGCGCGCTTTTGCATGATTCATTTAAAATTAGAAAAGTAACACGAAGAGATAGAGCAGCGAAATGAGTTGGAGGGTAGAGAGTGTATTAGTAATCAAAATGAGACCATTCCTCCACGAAAATTCCGCGGAGGTTTACCATTATATATTTTCTCTATACACACGGGCTCGTTGGTTTACGATAACATCATTAAAACTCACATTTAACGAAGTTAGTTTTTCTGATGAAATTGAAACACTTGTTATTTTTTAAACAAATAATTGAATGAAAGAAATTCCAGAAAGTGTGAAGAGGATCAACTTCAATTTCTGGATCTTCAGAACAAACAATTGAAAGGGCGTTTCGCGATATCCGTTGGCGAACCACTTAAAAGAAACCTTCGACCCTGGAATTACGCCAGAACTCCGAAAAGGATCACGCATTGCTGATCCTACGCCCAATTTCGTATAAAACAGCTTTACATTATCGACATAGGCAACTAATGTCATTTGAGCAGACTGAAATTATTCTTTTAGTTCAAAGATAATATTTGTTACTTTGGTGCATTTCTTTCTGCCGTCCATAAAACTATGCATTACGTTCGCTATAAGGTGTAGAGTTAATTTATTCAGTAGAGGAAGATAATAAATAGTCTTAAATTAATGTGTGTGTGTGTGTGTGTGTATATATATATATATATATATATATATATATATATATATATATATATATATATATATATATATATAATGGGCTGACACAATATAACACAAATAGAAAAGAATAGACACATTTAAAAGAACACTCACACGGTAAATTGTTCGAGCTTTCGGCCCTCTCAGAGGCCTTCTTCAAGAGAGACTGAAAATATGCTATTGCAGAGGAGAGGGGAAAGAGCTATGGGCGTGGAGGGGAGGTGTGGAGGGAATGCTGGGAGGGAAATTAAATATGGCGGTTTAGGGTGGGAATTTTAAAGGAACGGAAGGATAGTATGTAGGCGGATTCACGAGTTCTCACCTCTATGTTGGTGGCTGAATCAGGTAGGGATTCTAGGATGCTTAGAGCATAACACTGGTCGAATGAAAGGTTGTGGGAATTGGCGTGTGAAGGGATAGGAAGAGAAGAGAGTGAGGCAGAATTGCAGGAGTACCGGTGATTATTCATTCGGATGGATAAGGGGGTAATGCATTCACCTATGTAAAAGGAAGTGCAATGCTTGCATGATAAAAGATAAATAATATTTTTTGAGAGGCAATTAGCGTGGGAACGAGGTGAGGGGGCTATGAGGGGATGTAGGGAGAGGGGAGTAGGCATAATAAGAGGACAGGTTTTACATCGGGGGCGGTTGCAAGTTGGGGAAATATTGGGAAATTTGTCACGGGGGGGCGCCAAAGGGTTGGTGGATCTCAGAAGGTTTTTGAGATTGGCGGGTCGTCTGTATGCGATAGATGGGCATTGGGGTAGTAAGGATGAGGTCGCGTCATTGTCATGTAAAATTGGAAACAGTTCTTTAAGGAGGGTTTTCAGTCTGTGTGATCCGGGGTAATAGGTGGTGCAAAGGTTGAGTCCTGCGTCAGATGTGGGCTTGTTATTGTGTGGTGTGTTTGGTTGGGTGGAACGGTGGATTTTATTTCGTAGTAACTTTTCTGGGTAACCGCGTTTGAGGAGTGCAAGGTGTAGATTGGCAAGGTATTTGTTGAGAGTGGCTGTGGTGTTGCAAATTCGGTGTCCGCGGATAGAGAGAGAGTTAGGAATCGAGCGTTTCGTGTGTTGAGGGTGACAGCTTGTGTGGTGTAGGTATTGCTGATGGTTAGTGGCTTTGATGTGTACTGAAGTAGTGAATTTGTTGTTTTGAAGTGAGATGTCGGTGTCAAGAAAGGTGATGGTGGAGTCTGAAATGGAAGAGGTGAATTTAACAGTGAAAGATGAATTTAAAGCGGATAAGAAATTGTTGAGAGAATCAGAGCCATGTGTCCAGAGAATAAAAATATCGTCTATGTAGCGGACCCAGAAAAGAGGTTGAAGGGGTTGCTGTGACAGGAAAGTCTCTTCGAGATGGCCCATGAAGAGATTGGCGTATGATGGTGCCATCCTCGTTCCCATCGCTGTGCCTTTTGTCTGCAGGTAAAAAAAATTTTGGAAAGTGAATGCATTTTTAGTTAGGACGAAAGTGGCAAGATTGAGGAGAAATTCCGTTGAGGGGTGCTGGGGTAGGGGGCTCTCTCTCTACGCATAACAATATAAATAACATAACATTCACGAGAAAATTTCCTGTTGGAAACATGGGAAAGCGAATGCAATAACGGCGGTGCCAGCAGATGTTTTCCTTGGACAAAAAATCTTTTCAAGCGAACACGTTTTTGCTCCTGCGATGGATTCACAGACCGTGATGAGGTTGAGTATACACTGAGGAAGGCAAATACAGTGAATTAATAAGGTTATAATAGGAGTCAAGGGTGAAAATTACGAAAATTATTCAGGTGGTAAATTCCTACTAAACACAAGCCCGAAAAATGAAGTCAGATCGCCTTATGAACTTCCACTAGTTATTATAGATCGCTTAAAATAAAGCTGCCTTCAACAATGAGTCGCTGCCGTGATCAATTGACAGCTTAGTGTGATTTTGATAGGACAAACAGGCTAGCTACCGAAACAGTCCTCTGAATCGACTACGCGAATCGTCTGTACGAGATGAGGGGAGGAGGGTTCGTCTAATAAGGCACTCATTGGCTTACGCCAAGGGATTCAATACAAATCTGGACTAATTATTAACGCGAATGGAGCAATGGGAGTAGATCAGGAAGATAACGGTATTAATTAGTATTGTCAGTGTCTTAACTATTACATATTATTTTATTGCCTTATGAATAATTATGGCTATAGTTTTTCTCTGCGCGGAATGTAAATGATAATGCTGGACGCGTTATATGTATTTGTATTAAGTTAAATTTTGACAAAACTGGAATGACTATATTCATTTCCATTTACCCAACGAATTCATCAATTCCCCGAAACCTTGCAATGAAATCCACCCCTCAA
Organism: Hetaerina americana; assembly: GCF_022747635.1. NCBI lineage: Eukaryota > Metazoa > Arthropoda > Insecta > Odonata > Calopterygidae > Hetaerina > Hetaerina americana. The sequence continues at coordinate 55,227,373 of NW_027286763.1, read as the reverse complement.
GACTTCACGTTCGTGACGGCACCTGCAATAAAGAGTAAGATACCTTTACCTATGACCCTGGTTTCATATTAAGGCATAAAAAATTAGATGCAATAAATGCAAATTTTGCAATCTCCCCTCCACGCTCAATGGGTACCGACAGTACAATATCATTGGCAAATAATATATGTGCATCAATCTGAATCTGGAACGCCTAAACCGTGGCAGTGGTGTGCGAGACTGCCAAATTTCTACCGCGATGCAGACTTAGTCCTGTGAACGGGATAAAAGTATGGAAATCTAGCCTATCAATGTGATACTGACGGGAGACCGCAACGATGGAGACTAACTAGTGAAACGCGCGCTAAGCGGAGAAAACCGACTCATTTTTAGCAGCTAGACACCCAATCGGGTCCCACGCTAAGTGCCAGTAAGGAGATGGGACCTCCCGGGGGAGCCTCCTCCCTCCCTCCGGGCTCTTCTTCGCAGTAAAGGGCCGGGGAGTGGGGCAGGGGGTTGGCGAATGTAACGGATGACTGAAGGCGTGGTGAGAGGATGAGGAGGAGGGAAGATGATGTGGCTAATGCCGTCGGTGGCTGCGGGAGCAGACGTATGAGACAAACGACTCCACGTGGGCGAAGCGGAGGCCGGCCATCACGTCACCATTTACTCTCGAACCAGTAGCGCAATCGTCACGGGACCAAAAAGAATGTACCACGAGATGGAAATATGGCAGGAATGAAATTGAATTGGGCACAGTGAGTGAATTTTGTACGACTTCCTATGAACATATCGACGGTTCACGTCAAGAATTATGACGAAATTGACGCATGCTTCCGGCGGGGAATATTGAGGGGCCCCGTCAGGGGATGTCGATAACACGCGGGAGAGATCTAATTTGAACGAAAGATGAGAAGATTGATTGAAATTTTGGAAAATTAAAATTCAACTGGTCGATCACCAATCAATCAACTCACTACTTCAATGTCCAACGGGTTGGCGAATGGGACTGCCATTAAGCACAACGATGTATGTTTTTGAGCATTTGTGAGTTTGCGCACTAGGTGTTAATGCCCACGTTCTTAATCATAACGAGCTATAAATGAGCAAGCTAGGATGGCATGGCAATTAATATGACACATTTCGATAGTATTAACACTATCCACTCAAACGGTATTCTGGTGACATAAAAACTTTTGAATTCGGAGGATATAGTAGTCTGATAGCATAAATAACCACACTACTTTCGAATACAAGTATAATGTGCATATTTCTTGTATAATAACATGATTCACAGATCTATAAATTTCATTCAAAGACGTAGCATGCAAATCAGGTTAAGAAGGGCTGACGTCATTATATCCGTAGTTTTTTCTACCGTATTATGCCCATGAGTTTCACCCTTTAGCAAATTTAGACGCACGATAAAAGAATGCTGAACCAGGAAATGCGACACAAGCTGCAAGCGAAAAGCACCAAGGCAATGAGGAGCTATGGAGTCAACTAGGCGGCAGCACGCCATGTGCATGATTACGTGATCCGTACAACCCGCCTCCAAATACTTTCCGGTTAACCGGGACGGGCAGCCACGCGGCGACACGGCTGCCAACGCGAGAGGGAAGCGCGAGGGTGACGAGCGAAGGAGGAAAAACAAGAGGGCGAGAGGAGGAGGGGGTGGGGAAGAGAAAGGTGCCAGAGGGAATGAATGGTATCGCCCGCGCGGGAGCCGGGAACGACGCGAGGAGTTCCCGCAAGCAGCGGCGACCTCCGCCACAAGAGCAAAAGTCGTGAAACGAGTTGCGGAAGAAGTGCGGGATGGACGAAAACGACAGAAGAGAAGACGGAGAAGGCGACGGATGGGGGAGATAGAATCAAGAGCGAAAAGGAGACGGGAGAAAAACGCGTTGGGGAGGAGGGTCGGGGAGGAGAGTGGGGGGAGTTAAGGGGGCGATGACGCCCGGGGCGGGAAGAGGGAGGAATCTTCGCGATAATACGTCAGAAAGGTAGAGAGGCCTGACGCCATTGGAACGAGGAACGCGGGGTTTGGAGGGGGGAGTGAAGACTGCGCAGGGTGGGAGGAGGAGGCAAAGGGAGGGGTTGGGGAGAAGGGCGAGGGACCGAAGAGGAAAAAGGGGCGGGGTGGGGGGGTCAGAGAGAGAGAGAGTTCCCCTCCCTCTCTCTCATCGCAACCTCATCCCACCCGTTCAGGAGATCGCCTGGTCGTGCAGACGGGGGTCGCACGGATGACGACGGGGGAAGGACTGCGGAGGGGGATGCGGGGCGGCGCTGTAGAGCGGGTGGGGGACTGGTCGAGTGGGGGAAGGGAGGGGTCGGAAGGATACAAGCGCGGGGCGGAGGTGACGGGAGAGGTACGGGGGTGGGAAGGGGAGAGAAGATCGGGACTTATCCGAGCGAGGCAGTGTCTGTCCATCCCCGCTCCCGCTGAAATCACACCGAAGTGTGTAGTAGTGCAGTACTGTCTTGTTACCCAGGGATGGCGCAAGAGAATAAGAGACCGTCATCCCTCCTCAGCCGAGCGGGTGGGCGGAGGGAGAGGGAGGCTTCGAGTTGGCGCATGGGGAGGAAGAGTCAGAGGGGACGAGGGTTTCCTAGGAAATGACAAGTTCCCACTCACCTCTCCTCCTCTCCATCCCTTCCCCCGCACCCTGGTTATCCTCCTCCACCCCCCTTTATTCCCCTCACGCCCCCGCCTCTCCCCATCCCCCTCACCCTTTTGAACCCAGAGGCAGCGAGAGGTTACTATGGAGACAGGCTGGGAGCGGATCAATGGCAGAGGAGAGAGTGGGGGTGGAAGAGAGAGATAGGGGAGGGCGGGGGAGTGGAGGGGAGCGAGGGGCGGAGAAGTAGGCGGGGGGATGTGGGGGGGGGAGGGGAGGGAGAGGAGTGAGCAGTGAACGAACGGGGCCGCATGGCGGGAAGATGCTGTCAGTGGGGACGAAAATGCGCCGTCCGTGTCCTCTTTTGTTTTCGCTGAGAGGTCGTCGCTTTTTATTATTATTACTATTATTACGTATATCACCGCAACCCACGCAGAGGGAGAGGAGGAAGCCGCCGGATCAGAGACGGAATCGAAACGCATTTCGGAATTCAATTTTTTTCGACCGCGGCAACCGTCGTACCGCCGTTTTGGTTATCACCCGAGTTCAACCTCCCCCCCCCCCCCACTTCCTCCTTTCCTCCCCCACTCGCCCTCGCTTTGGAATAAAGTGAGAGCATCGCAGTCAACGAGTTTCGCAAAAATATAAGACTCAATTTCCGGAGCCTGCGGAAAAAAATACGTTCGGTGAGAACGCGTGCGCATTACGGGCATAATTTTACCATTTTCTTATCGACACGGACGTCGGGGCGCACGAAAGCTCAGGTCATTTGCACCATTACAGGGTGGGGTCCGAAATGGGGGAAGGTGGGATATTAGGAGGAAGGAGGCGGAGGAGAGTAAACCCCTATCGCTATTATCCTCCTATCCGCATGGAGTCAAGAGGTCAACGGTTTTAGTGTCGGAGCCGGGGGAGTACTGCGAAGTAGATACACCCGTTAGGATCAGATTGCTACGGGAAAATCGAAGTATTCCTCTGTTAAATGGGAAGCTATGACCAGTGAGCTATTAAAGCTATAGATCAGTAAGTACCAAAAAAAACTGGCATCCATCCATTCATATCAGAAGAATAAAACATCAAAATCACTGGCAAACGAATTTCACTAAAGAAAATTTTCAAACGTTCGGGATGGTGTCACATTGTTCAGTGAAGTATTGTGGGAAACGAGCGTATTATAAACGGCGACGGGGATATGAGTCATTTTCCTCGAGATATTCCTCGGGGAATTTGGTCGATAGGATCAAGAATTAAAGTTCGAAATCTTTTTTTACTAAATGATTGAATACAATTGATTTAGTAAAAGAAGGGAATATTACATTTCTTTTATCTCCCACGGAAAATTCGTGCGAAGTTGGAATTTGGCGATTACCCCATAACGCCAGTACCTACAGGGTATTTCTGACTAACTTAACGATTTGATTTTAGTGTAATGTTCAATTAGCGCTACTTTACAAGGAATTTCAAAATTATGAGGCCTTTCAACCGCAGGTATCGATCCATTTTGAAGGCAACGGCCGATTCAATATCATCAAAGGCGACAAAATTTACGTATTTCATGCGATCGGTTAGCTAAAATATTAAAACCAAATAGCAGTTTACCTAACCACGTCGCTCGTAGAAGGGACGACACAAATATTCCTAAGACTACTCGGACGAGAGCGTTCAAACTTTGGGCAATCAAGCATTCCATTCCGGCCTATTAGCTCTTGCAACAAAGCAGTCGCGGTCAGGGTGGGAAGTGTTGGGTTTCAAAGGTCATTTGCACATTAAGGTTCTCGTGAGATTGTGACCTCATTGGCGAAATAATTTCGGCGCGATCGTTCTTGATCTTTGCCCCTGCATATGTCTTTCGCTTCCTCACCAAATGCCCCTTTCCTCGTTCTTTTTCATGAAGAGACGTCGGGAACTACCCATGAGCTTTTAAAACGGCGGATCCTAATCTCGGTATTTTGACTCAGCGCATGGGATATATACATCATCCATTCAAACATTATCACAGTTAACCCCACAAGTGAGTTTCATTTGCGTCAGCTCTAGTCTAGCCCAATTCTTGATGTCAGTGATCCCCAGCTCCCGCCGACACGAAACTTCGCTCGGCGTTTATTCCGTTCTCTCTCCTCTCCGCGACTTCACATTTACGCTTACGAGATAAAGGCAAAGGAGATTTACAACTATCAAAGCACACCTCTTTAAGTGTACTCTAGGCAGGATTATATCACCGACAATAAACTCTTCAGAATATTACTCCTGGCACATTGTGTGAACACGAATGTGCGATTGAACTGCAGCCAACAAAAATCATTCCTCAGCGAACTCAAGGTTTGGGGCGGAACGGTTGGAAACCATTGAACCAATTTACTAGTCCCATCTTAAGTCCAGTACGCACAAGTGCCTACGAAACTAAGAGTTTATTTATGTATCCTACAAGCCACTGCAAGGGTGTGTGGCAGCAGGTGAATACACACGAGAATAATTTTTACCCGAACATTACCCTACCGCGGTCGGACAATGTTATTCTGATCCCCTATCGTTCGTGGAAAAAATGACATCTTAAATCTATCTGTTCTACACTTAATCCCTCTACTTTTACTAACATTATCTCTCCTACCGCAGCAGGATGGGGGTAATAATATATTTTGAACATCACTGCTAAAGAGACTCCCTTCCAATTTATGCAAGAGCTTCAATCTGTAATTTAACCTTCGCTGAGTGATTCCCAGCCTAGCTGTTCTAATATTGTGGATACGCTACTAAGTTTATCATAACAACGTTTTACAAATCTAGCTCATCTACGCTGCACGCGATACAATTCGGCAATTAATCCAGCTTCGTGACGATCCCGTATACTATACTTAGCAGCATATTCTAAATGAGGCCTAACCAGCGACAGATAACATTTCTCATTGACTTTTTCATCACATGTACCTAGTACTCTTCTAATAAATCCTATTTTTTTTAGCATGTCCACATATTCCCCGTATGTGTTTAACCCAGGAGAGAAAATGAGTGAGGGTAATGCCTAGGTATTTAATTGAGTCTACACATTCCATATCGGTGTTCCCTATGCAGTAGGCGTTAGGGAGGGAATTGTTCTCTTTCCAAAAATTTATCTATACTCGGACACAGACCCAATCCAACTTAAATCAAACCCAGGGCAGCAATCATCTCGAAATTTCTCTACATATCGGACGTACGGACTGGACAAGTCCATCCGAAACGACATGGATTGAACCCGTGGGATACTTTTACAATGGGCTGAAAGTGAATACATCACTCGGGAAGTCCCTTATTTGCACCAAATGGATTTGCCATCTGCACGCGGGTTACCAAACATTAAGAGCGTCCTCAAAAGTTCTTACGGCATCCCGCAAAAATGCAATGATGACGATCCTTTCAGGCAGCTGACGGAGACCATTTCATTAGACGAATTTCCTGGGCATAATAAAGATATTTGACGCATGGTTGGGGCACGCTTGAAATATGCGCTATCGCGGCTATTATAAAGGCCAGAGCCGAGGGAGAGGAAATGAGGAAATTCAGTAAAGTTGCTGCCAGGAAACCCGAGCGCAAAGAAAGGGACTTCATTAGGATGACGCTTTTTATTCTACCAGCAGCCCCATTATAGACCCTAGTGGCACTATAATCTCATCAAAAGGCGACGAATGAAGAATAAATAAGAATAGGGGGCAGGTTTGTGCCTGGAAAGACGGAAGTTCGCAGAGGTGTCGGGATGTAACATGAATACGCCCTTTTTCAAATAAAATGTCCAAATTATTGACTTCAAAATCCTTAGATAAACTGTTAAATTATGAGTATTTCTCACCTTCGAAAGACGCCTATTCAATCTGACGTTCATATTTGTTGTAAAAGTATATATATATAAAATATATACATAAAATATATATACATTATATATTATATATTATATATTATATATTATATATTATATATTATATATTATATATTATATATTATATATTATATATTATATATTATATATTATATATTATATATTATATATTATATATTATATATTATATATTATATATTATATATTATATATTATATATTATATATTATATATTATATATTATATATTATATATTATATATTATATATTATATATTATATATTATATATTATATATTATATATTATATATTATATATTATATATTATATATTATATATTATATATTATATATTATATATTATATATTATATATTATATATTATATATTATATATATTATATATATATATTTTTTTTAAGGTAATCTACCGGTTACGGTAGGTTTTTTTGATGGACACAACTACCAAACAAATATTTTGTGACTACTAACAAAACACAACCCTAAATTCTACTCTACACCAGGTCCCTCTTCATCTCTGAGTACTTTCTTCCTCCCTTCATCCCGTCCAACATCCCTATCCTGTTCCTTCCCTTTCCTCTTTTGCCCAACATTCTACCCTCTATCACAGTCTTCAACATCCCACTGCCGGTCAACACCCCCTTCATCCACTTTTCCCGCCTCCATAGGATTGCTCCCAACAAACCCCTCTCTTCGCCCACCATACCAAGTACTTCCTCATTTGTTTTCTTCTCTGTCCATTTCACCTTCTCCATTCTTCTCCACACCCACATTTCAAAAGCCTCCAGTCTACGTCTATCCTCCTGCTTCAATGACCACGTTTCCGCGCCGTACATAGCTACGCTCCATATCAAAGTTTTTACGAGTCTTTTCTTAACATCCTTACTCAAAGTCCCCGTCATCAACTCCCTCCTCCTCGTGAAAGCCTCTTTGCCTAGCGCAATTCTTCTCCTTACGTCCCTACTACTTTGACCGTGTTGGTCCAAAACACTACCGAGATACGTAAACTGTTCTACCTGCTCTAGTTTTTGCCCTCTTACTTTAATGTTAAGATTAGCCTTTTTCTTTCTGGAAAATCGCATAACCTTTGTTTTATTAATGTTGATTCTCATCCCATACCTGTCGCACTGAATTTCCAATTCACTAAGCAATGCTTGCAGCCCCTTGGCTGACTGACAAACTAAAGCTTGGTCATCAGCAAACCTAACTGATTTTACGAATCCCCCGCCCACTTTCATTCCTACCTCGAGTTCTTCCCATGCCTCTTTGATCATTTCCTCTGCATACAGGTTGAACAGCAACGGTGATAATGGGCAACCCTGCCTTACACCCCTTCCTAACACTGCCCATCCTGACTCCCCGTTTCCCACCCGCACCTGAGCAGTCTGAGACATGTAAAGGTTGCGGATTAGCCTCCTTTCCCTCCAATCTATTCCTATTTTCTGCAATATACTCATTAGTTTTTCCCAATTCACTCTATCAAACGCTTTTTCGAAATCTACGAAACAGGCAAATACCTCCTGGTTGTGTTCTATATTCCTCTCGATTAATAATCTCATTACTGCAATGGCATCACGCGTACCTCTCCCCTTCCTAAACCCAAACTGATCATCCCCTAAGTAATCATTTGCCCTACTCTCTATCCGTTTGTTTATGATCCTGAGAACAACTTTAGCTGCGTGGGATATCAAACTAATTGTCCTATAGTCCTCACATGACGTGGCCTTTACCTTTTTCGGAATCGGAACTAAAACTGCTCTCACAAAGTCTTCCGGCCAGATTCCCTCCTCATAAATGCTACGGATCAGCCCATATAGCCTCTTCCTCCCACATTTTCCTAAGCATTTTAAAAGTTCCACGGGAATGTTATCTACCCCCACGGCCTTATTTAGTTTCATCTCCCTTAATGCCCTTTCTATCTCATTGTCTAGTATGCCTGGACCTAAGCTGTCTTCCTCTACGTCATTTTCTTTTTCAATGTCTAACTGTGTTGGTCTGAGTTCTTTACTATACAGTTCTTCTATATACTCCTTCCATCTCTCTTGGATCTTTCCTGCGTCAACTATTACCTTACCCGCTTTATCTCTAACTATTAGCATAGCTCTTCCTTTCTTACTTCCCGATAACGATTTAACTTTGCTGTACAGCGCACCGATTTCGCCCTTCCTCTGGAGACTTTCCATATCCTCGCACTGCGTCTTCCACCATGCGTCTTTTGCCTTATTTGTTGCCCGCCTCAATTTATTGTTCAATTCTTTGTACTTCATTTTGCCTAATTCTGTATTTATATTCTTCCATTTTCGCCGCTCATCCATCTTTGTAATCATCTCATCCGTGATCCATGGTTTCCTAGTCCTTTTAGCGTTAACGGTTCCAATAGTGTCTTTTGCGGCTTTAGACAACCCTTTTTTGATCATTTCCCATTTTTCTTCGATAGTAATAAGCCCTTTACCATCCTCCATTATTTTCTCTACCGCCTGTTTGTATTCCTTCCTTTTCAACCCATTTAATGCTTCTACATTCCATTTTCTAACTCGCCGCCCCCGCCTTATCTTTTTGAAACGTACGCTACATTTCATAACAACTAAATTGTGGTCTGAGTCCGCATCCGCTCCCGGAAAGCTGTGGGAATTTATCACACTATTCCTAAACCTGTGTCTAACCAGGATATAATCTAGCTGATATCTTCCTGAGTCACCTGGCATTTTCCATGTATACCTGCGTCTTTTGTGGTGTCTAAACCAAGTGTTGGTGATGACTAACCCCTGTCTCCTGCAGAACTCAACTGCTTTCTCCCCGCGGTCATTCCTCGTGCCTAAACCGTAGTCGCCCACCTCATCACCATCTCTTCCTTCGCCTACCGTCGCATTCATGTCCCCCATCACTATCAAATGTTTCCCTGCTGGAACACACGCGATCATGTCCTCTAACTGATCGTATATCTTATCGACCTCTTCTTCCTTATGGTTGCTCGGTGGCATGTATACCTGAATAATAACTAAGTTCGTCGGTTCTGCTTTTATCTCCACTAGTAGTATTCTATCCGTTACCTGCTCTATGTTGACTACGCTTCTTCCTACCTCTTCATTTAATACTATGGCAACCCCTCGTTGCCTCTCGTCCCCACCGCTGTATATTATCCTATACTTATCACTCCAGTAATCCCCGCTATCTTTCCATCTCACCTCGCATAGACCTAAAATATCTATGAGGGTCATCCGGAAAGTAGTACCCGTTCGTGAAATAAAGACACAAAAGTAAATATTAACAAACATAAAAAATTTTATTTGAAAGAGGATACTTTAAACTACTTCTCAACATAATCTCCAAGCAAATTAAGGCATTTGTCATAACGTGTGACAAGTTTCTGTATTCCTGCTGCATAGTCCTTCGCCGCCAGCTCATTGAGATACGCGAGGGACCCATCTTGCACAAATTTTTGCATAATGCAGATGGTGTTTAACAATTTCATGAACAATTGTTCGAGAAACATTGGGAAAATGCTCACAGATGTCATCAATTGTGACGCGCCGATCGTTCCTCACGAATTCGTCAACTGAGCTCACCAGTTGGTCTGTAATGACAGACGGTCTCTCCGAACGCTCATCGTCGTGTGTGTTCCCCCTCCCCATGTTGAAGTTGCGACACCACCGCCGAACAGACGACTCGTCCATTACATTGTCTCCATACACCTCCTTTAATTGGCGATGAATATCACATGGGCGAACGTTTCTTGCATTGAGGAATTTAATCACTGCCCTCACTTCACAACTGGCGGCGTTCTCAATTTTTTTAAACATTGTAAACAATCACAGAAACAACACAGGCAATGCTAGCGTCACGCAACTTGGCTCGGAGAAGGCAGACAAGCCACTGAAGCTATCTGACCTCGTCCAGCGGCTACTCGCGTCGTCAGCACTTCATGCGGCACGAACGGGTACTACTTTCCGGATGACCCTCGTATATTTCCCCTTTCCATCTCTCGCTTAACATTCTCCAATTTCCCTGTCCTCATCATTGTCCTAACATTCCACGTTCCTATTCTAACTAATTTTGTCTTCTTCTCCTGCGTCTTCTGTCCTGCTGCTGCTGGTTTTCCCCTGCAAGGGTTTCGTGGGATGAGGACCGCGGAAGCCTTGCCTCCCCCGCTGCCGGGCACGACACACGGCCGATTGGGCCGAGCCCCGTGGTTGCCAGGACTCAAAATATCTCTATTGTCCATCATATTTTTCTAGGGAATGATAATTGAGGTGGTTTCCCGTTGCCTTCCTCAATAGTGTTTTTAACGTGACACCATCACTTACTGGCCGCCCCACTGGGGTCAGACGCCATTGCAGCCGCCTCACTGAGGAACAGACGCTGCGTGGACTACCTTTCGTCTGGCTCCTAACCTTCGACCTATCTGGCATGGGTGACCCTACCAGGAGCAATAATTATTACTCCCGCCAGTACAGCTCTAGGGGTCATCGGAACGCACAAGCCCTTCCACCACGTCAAGGTTGTAGTCCGGGGAGGGATTATATATTATATATATATTATATATTATATATTATATATTATGTATTATGTATTATGTATTATATATTATATATTATATATTATATATACATATATACATATATATATATATATATATACACTCAAATGAGCACGAATAATACTTAACCAAATCAATACAATTGGGTAACAACGTAAGAATTGCAAATTCTGGGAATTTTACTCGGAGGAGGCATGACTGCGGCAGACACTGAACTTCGTTAAGGTGTTCATGAGAATGTAGCAGAAGTGATAAATGCGACGACATCGTGAATGGACCGCTGAAACTGCGCTCAGTAGTTATAAAATGGCTAAAAGACCAAAGATATTTAGTCTCCCGTTTTTCCGAGACGCACTCAAAATGAGCTTACGACTGTGCGCACATCTCTTTGACTTGATTCTATTCTCACTTACATCCTGAACAAAAAAATCACTCCATGGATCTTAACGCCACGCCTTGTCCTCACTCAGACATCCTCTGCAAGAAATCTTGGGAAGCATTTTTCGAGCATCCATCATTCACATAGTATTCATGCGAACGATTTCCCTGACCGAAATGAACTCAATTCATAAATTCACAAGTCTGACCGAATGTTATTCGTTCTTATCGTCTGAATTAGGCTGCTTATAATTTTATGGGAGTAGTACCCACGCTCCTGCGACAGGGAAGCGACTACATGTCTGGGATGACGCGGTGAATTTGATAATAGCCCTCGACTTAGTGGTGACGCAACCCGTCGCTAAGGTCACGGCAGACTCCCTCTACTTCGGTTAGAGTTTCTAATCGGCTGCACACGGTGGATGTCATGAACGGCAAGGCGATGACCTTGGTTGCATAAGCCGAGTCAAATAACTGCATCAAGGCCTACCGAGAGAAATGATTTCCTTACAATTAACACTGAAACATCAATCTGATGTCATATTCGTTTATAGGGAAAGGAGCATTTTCGTCCGCGTCCAAGATTCGATCCCCCACGGTCGAGTCTGTCTGTCGCGGTTAAGAACTTGAATTAAGCGAGGAAGGGGTGGGATCTGGGCGTGCGATTGTGAGCACATTCAATGGAATTTGAAATGATCTCATCCACGCACGGATAGCTATGCAATAAGATCGCGTGGAGGGAACAGCTCATAACATTTTGGAAATATAAAGGGTTAATTGGAGGCAACGAATTTTTGATACTGGTTAGTTGTCCATAAATTAATACTCCGTCGAGTTAAAAATATAAAATTTGGCAAGCTATTAACTGCCAAATCTCATCGTATCTCCCATAGATGAGTTTTTCACACGCATTAGTATAGAAAAACTAAACGACCACAATTACTTCTCTCCCTGCAATTGTCGGGAAATTACGCATTTCATAAATACAGATAGTACGGTCGGCAGTTGACGATATTTACTCTGCCTAGAAACCGTTCTTAAATAAACGAGTAGATTCTCTGAGAAATGGCAGCAATTTCAGTCTTTCTCCCGAGAGAGATAGGTTTTTTAATCTAAATAATTTTATTTGACGTTACCATTCACGAGGCCGCGATTTTACTTGGCACGATTTTACTGGAGGTCGACGGTTACAACACGAAGTCCTGGAGAATACTATTTACAAGAAAAATCCCCATCGCTCTGAGTTCCTCCAGGACCCTATGACCGTATTATTACTCACACGCCGGGGAGAAACACGAGAGAGACTGCTCTGATGCCGCACGATGACTTCTCTTCCTCAACACCATAAGCTTTATGCTTCAACTCTTCATTCTTCCGCACCTATCCATTTATTTCGAAATGGTTTCCTTCTTGCACATTCCACCCACACAGCATTTTACTTTCCCATGACCCTGACCTATTCTCTTGGCATAAAATTCCAACAGGTGCGAACCATCCTAACGAAATATGTAAGGACTCAAAAATACCGTCCGATTCTTTTTTCGTTTCGAGAAGTTTACAAACACAGCCAAAGCCAATACATAATCCTTTCTTGGATTTTCGGTTTCACGGAACCATAAGTTAATGCATTTTTTATTAACATATACTTCCAAACACGAATAAAATAATAGAATCCATTATTATTCATACAACCCATAGACGCATTCAGCTAAGGTTCATTCAAGGTAAGACGCATTCCTTCCCTTCTCGTTTCCACGCCATTCATTACTAAACCAACACGAGAATACGTTCATCTGTAAAAAACCAACAGCGGTGTGAGGAGAAAAGAATATAATTCACATTGGTGCTCTTTTAGGTTCCCTATACCTCCTCTTCAATACACTTCCCGCAAATGCCACGTCACACTAAATCTGCACTGCCTGAATTAATAAAAAAATTGGAGAAATATTCCTCGGAACAATTTTATTCGAGGAAATTATTGAAAAGATAGGCAGTAAAAATAAAACAGTCGATCGAGTAATCAAACAGGTTAATACTTAAAAAAAACAGAGAGGTGGCGGCCGCAAAATGTTACCCACGGTTTCGTAGCGGGACAATGCGCCCCAGACAAACATGAACCATCAATTTAAACGAAAATATGTCGTATAAAAAATTGAGAAAGGGTAATCGAAAAAATAATCTCCCATCTCGGTGGCCCGGAACAAGACAACTCAGCCGACGGCAGTTCCCGGAACAATCCTATCCTGGTTCTATTACAATTCTTAGAATTTTCTTTACGGTCCTCCACCGGCCACCTAACAGGAGGCAAAGTAAGAATTTTCTGGGGATTAAAATATTGACTTCGGGAATGCGGTCTGGAATTCACGACGGCTGCGACCCCGAAGGGGTAGGTGGGGATACAGGGGAGGAAATACCTTCAAAAAGACCCACTTCCATAGACCCCCACCCATACTTAAAAACAATCGGAGTGGTGCCGGGTCATGGTGTCTACGGGAAAGCGATGCTGCTGACTCGAGCATTTGATGGACTGGGAAACTCGAGAGGGAACATCGGGATAGCATGCGAATTCGAGGAAGGCACCCGTTCGAGTGACGAGTTCTCGAGAACGCCGAGACCGAAGTGAGAGTCGGCACGCGACACGGCATCGCAACAAAACATTACGGGTGTGCTTCCGAGGTCACTTTTTCAGGAGATCTTTGACCGATACAACGGGGATTGGAAGGGGGTAAGGTGGATTGGGCGGGGTTCCTAGGGCAAATAACTTGGCATCGCCCCGTTTTGTGATCGAGTGCTGAAGGAAACCAATTCAAAGGGCATATTCGGCAGAATTCGTCCATTCTACGGGAAAGTTACATCAATCATTAAACTTAATATATAAACCGGCAACGAGTGGAATGACTTCCATTTTGTTCGCCTTCCCATTATTAGCCCCAATCCGCTCCTCGAACCAAAAACATTGAAGTGCAAAATTTGACCCCGAAGTCTCTTCCTAACTCGATACATAAAAATTGAGAAGTCCCGTGACGGCAGCCAAGGAATGCTATATTTTGTTCCCTTGCACAAAATTACCACCTACAAGAATAAGGAGAAATCAACCGACGACATTTTCGCGGAAAAAGTGGCCGCTGGCCCTGAAATCGTGTCCTTATTTCACAAATAAGGGTCATGTATAGTGAAAAGAATCGTAAAGGAAGCAGACCTTTCATCCGACGATTTGAGCGACGGAAACCAACCGGCATTCGAGTAATCATGACTTCGAATCCCCGCGAAGGTGGGCGCTACTATCCAGAAAAACCTAACAATTATGCGGAACGTCCAGGCGTCAGAGCGAATTTTGAATACATTTCTTTGCTAACAAACATAAAACTTTTCGTCAACTTCATCCACCATATATCACAAGGTAGAATACCGAGAGAGAAATCTACCAACCTTAACTGCTCACCGTAAACAAACATTTATGATATTACACGCAAGACAAATGAGGTCTATTCACGTGAAAAGAGCGAAGCGGCCTCACGCCTACCAGAAGGTGAGGCGACGGAAAGTTCCAATACATATTCATTGATCATCATAAATAACTACTTCTTTGAACTAAAGAAGCAATTGCTAAATAGAGCCACAGGCTAAAGAAAACTGTTAATAATAATAAATGAAAAAAAACTATAAAGCCACAACTCTCCACCGGACTGGTGAATCACGAAAAACATTACGTATCTGAATTATTGGTATCTTTTTAATGCGAGCTTCTTGGTGACATTGGCGATCATGACGCAAAGAACGTGATCTGGGATTCCTCAGTCGGACGCGCACGCCATTCTTAGAGTCCACACAGCACAGATGGGGGGACGGGAATGAATGGCTCCCGCCTATTCGCGCAATCACATAGACGTCTGACTGACATTAATCGAATAAAGAATCAGGAGACAATGAATTCAACGTAAATTACTGAACCTCTCTTTCTCGATCACTTCATCCCGAGAGCACTTCGAGTGCACTCACTCCGTGAGCTGGCGCACATTGGAATTATTTGAAAACTCTTCAAAAGAATAAGTACATTTAAGTTCGACGCAAAAATGTGAAAAAGGAAAACAAGCGTTGAAAAAAAAACACCGCAGTTGGGTCGAACGTTGGTTCAGTATGGTGGTCGTAGGGCTCACACCAACTGCAATGCAAACTAAGGCGTATGAAAATCACGATTTCAAGTTAGATGGACCAGTTTCTTCCCTACACCCAGGGTGATTCCCCACAAAAATAGACGAAGACATGTCGCCTACTGGCGGCACCCGGAAACTCGAGGTCATCTGACTCGCCGCTGTACTCTCTTGTCCACAGGGCCACAACGCATCCCTAAGTATCGAATCTGTGCTCAACGCGTGCATCTAAAATGTGCATTGGCAAACGAATTCTTCCTCGAGATGAAAAAATCACCGTGACATAATAACCCAATAGAGCATCTCAACTCCCAAATACAAACACGTCTCAAAGAATCAACAAAACGTTAGATCCAGTGTATGATGGATCCCACGGATGTCCAACCCAATGACACGGTGATGTGATGTCAATTAGCTGTAGTTGCTAAGAAAAAAATAAAATCTTGACCCGATTAGGTTTCTCCTTTGATTTCTATGTCTTTCGAAGTAATCAGTGTCATTATTCATTTTAAAATTCCCATAGTTTTATAATTTCTTTGTTACCAAAACTTCAATCTTCCGAATCAGCATTTCTCGAAGAAAAATAACTAAAATAGCATATGCTTTTTAAAAACTGACTATCGATGGAAATATTCTTGATACAGATCGGCAGAATATTGGGACGCCAAATAGTTTTCGCACGCATTCGTCAATTGACAGATTCCATCTAATACACTTTGCATAATACATTTATCACTGTATACTGGCAAGCCAAGGCCTAAAACGTGAGAATGGGCATTGAACATCTCAGGAACGATCCTTATTAAGCTTCAAATGCCTAAGAAGCTACCGCAGTTTAGCTATTCAATTCGCACGCAACAATAAACTCGTTAGTTTCCACAGTGATAAACCAATCACTCAATGAGTCTTAATAGTTAGCAGAATCCCATCATACATAATCACAGTTCAAAATCAGAATACAACAATGTCCGATCATTTCTTACTGACAGAACTGTATAAGTAATAACGAAGATAACACCATATTTAGTCGATAAAGTCACCAGCACCCCTCATTTACACGATGAAAATTAGCAATTACATTTTAATTTTAAGACTGCATGGTGGCTAGCTTATTGTTTCAATAAACCCTGCACATCGAGGAAGGATTTAAACTGTAGGAATAGATCTTGGTCTCCACCATGCCATTAAATTCCTCGAAATATTAAACCTGTTGCAAACTTAATGCGCCAAATCATCAAACCTTAGACTCCGATTAAAGTGGAAAATTAATCACTTCTTTTAAATGGAAACGACCGAGCACTATAAAGCATTCCCGAGAAGGAGGGCGAACGAAAGAGACACGCACACCCAATGCTCCTGGGCACCCGAAGGTGAGACACGGGGGGAGAGAGTTTTTTCCTCGAATCGCAGGTCACGGCTAAAGTATCGCTTCCCCTTAAACCGCGCACCGGCGGTTAGGGAGACGCCACCCTCGAGTGACTGACTGTCCACGCCGGAAACACTTCTTACCGACGCTCACTTTACTGCCACAGGAAAAACCGCAAAAGATCTTTTTCGATTAAAAAAAGATACTCGGATGATAACACGTTGCAAGATGACCACCTAGCTGCAGGATCCAAAAAAAAAAAATTCCGGTGGTGGGTGACATTCAATGAGAAATGCAATGAAAGTTTGCAATGATTTGCAACTAAGCTGCAAACATTGCTCCAGTGAACGCACTAACGAGTGCCAATGACCCCTTAGGGATGAGAGAGAATTATAAGGTTCTTTCGCGGGAATTCCGGACGGAGGATGGGGGCGCTAGTCTTCCCTGAGACCCGGATTAGTCCAACCGTCATATTTTGCCACAGGCAGTATTTACTCCGGCCCCATTTGTGAGGAGTGCAGCGGAGAAGCCGTGCATGGATTGCCGAGCACAGGTCGTCAAAGGGGATTTTGGACCAAGACCAAGGGACGTAGACCGCTTGGCGGTCCTTCTCGGACGTAGGCGAAATCCGATTACGGAGTTACCCTCAAACGTTACTCATAATTGATCGAACGGTAATCAACCCGAAGTTGGTTTTGATTGGATGAAGGTTGAGCTCACCTCGCTCTAAGCCCCGTGGCTCGTGTGGATTTCACGAATTCAGGATAGCGGACCCGAGGTCACCTTCAGTTTCCCCACGAAGTTTCGGTAAGCACGACTTGGAATGCTGATGTGGTAATCCACAGGTCGCACGGGATATGAATCCGGTCACATTTTGATTATTGCATAAACGCTCAACTCGTAAGGATACGATAATTGATAAATATCACAGTATACCGACTTAGCCTTCCACAGACAATCAATTAGATTTATTCCCCGACTAGTTTAACTACACTAAAGCATCTTCATAAACATGATCAGCGAAATCGGAGCATTCCTAAAGATTTTGTGGCGTAGTAAAACTATTTGAAGAATAATTACGACTTTCTTTGAAACGCGAAGTCTATCGTTATCATACGCTGAAAAGTCTCAGCCTCAAATATCTTTCATCCCTAGGCTACGCCATCTCAAAGCGATTCGATAGTGATCTTTTATGGTGTCAGTTTTATGAAGGATCTCTAAACCCCGGATTACTCTGGTTATTTCACACGGGAAACAACACGGGAAAGACCACAGCAGCAGAGAGAAATTGCATTTGGAACCGCGACCACCTTGAACGCGCAGCGTCACACACCTCCAACGAGCATCAAAAATAGTCCGCCGTGCGACTTCTCATGACTCGCAAATGAGGGTCCTTAAGGGAAGGTTAACACCGAATTCTGATTAGCCACGAGTCACACGGAGGAGTAATTCAAAACTCGGGTGTCTGGGGAAACCGCGATAATTGGAATAAATTACTAAGGACACGCACTCCGACCGTGCACGCACTAATTCATTCGGATCTGCGTCACTCATAGTAAGGCAAACCGATACTCAATGCACGTCGCGCCATTGAAAGTTGATTGGCAATCGACGTTTCTCGCGGACGGAGGGAGGGAGAGATGGTCGGATCGAAGGGGTCGAGGAGAGGAAGGGGGAGGCCCAGGGGGACCGCCTCGGCCTTACGAGCTGCAGAAACGGACGGCAAACACGATGCACCTACTTGCTCCAATCCTCTCCGCTCACTCGAGATGGGCAAAACAACGCCCCAATGGCGACAATCCGCGACTCGGTAGTCGCACTGTAAACACGGCGAACGACAGGGATTTTTTCTCGGGGAGTTCCTCTCGCCCTAACGGCCACTCTTGGAGGAATTCCGCATTCCGGAAAGGGATACACTCCTTACCCTCGGAAGCGTCTCGAGAGCCGTGCGTTGACCAAACAACGCATCCTCTCGGGCTGGAGACTTAAGGGTGCCCGCTCATTTCATGGAGTTCCAGTCACGCATTTTTCCTGACGATTGATTTTGCCGTCCTCTATCACGATTATTCTCCCGAGCACCCGGCATCCGATTGGACATTTTCTGATGGTTATATCGCATTACCGTATAGCGTGCCAATGGCATCACCGAATTCGTCTCTACCAATAGCCTTGGTTTTTGACAGAGCCTTCCGGAACCGGTAAACATGAAACGATCTCACAACTAAACAGAACGTCGTTCTCTTTGGTATTTCGTGACTCCCACACAATTTCCCGACCCGTCTGTCAAATTCCAAACTTTTTTCAAATCGGCCATTTTCTTCAAATTCTTAAAGATATTGAACAATTACATACTTATCCCCCAAAGGAGTGCTCGCTCTGAACATCGTAATGAAGTCACGCCGCTGAGTCGCAAGAGCGAGGGGAGAGAATTGCTATCTTTCGCTTTTTTTTAGAGCAATCTTATCTTTTGCTGGTTAGGCCTCATTTAGAATATGCTGCAAGTACATGTGATCCTCATGACGTTGGATTGATTGCCGAATCGGACCGCGTACAGCGTAGAGGAGCTAGATTTGTAAAACGCTGTAATGATGAACTGAGTAGCGCATCAAAATTATTATTGGAGCTAGGCTGGGAATCACTCACGGAGCGAAGGTAAAATTACGGATTAAAACTCTTGCATAGATTGATTGGAAGGATGCCTCTTTAGCAGGGATGATGAAAGTGTATTATTAGCCCTATCCTACTACAGTATGTGAGAACTGTAACTGAAATTAAAAAGACTAAATTTAGAGCAGATAGATTTAAGATGTCATTTTTCCCACGAACGATAGGGGATCAAATAACCTTGTCCGACCGCGCCAGGGGGGAAAAGAGTTTGAGCCAAATGTAGTCTGGTGTGTAATCGCCCCCGCCAAACATTTTAGCGGTGGTTTGCATGGTACCATTTATGGTAGAGTATAGTCGCTCGATGGACGAGGTTTTGCATCACCCACACGCCCACCATCACGCTGCATGCACCTGCGGCGTGTCAATTCTGGGAGGGATATCATTCAGGGATGGCAGGGAAGAGATTGATCTAAAAATCTGCTCCTGTTTCGCAATTTTATATAGACCATGTGGATGTAAAGCAAGCTAAAAAGTAAGAACTGCAAACTAAAACTAGAAATACAAGGAAAATGGTTCATTTTCGACTTTTTGAGGATTGATGATGGGAATAACATATAAGGTTTTATCTAAAAACCTTTCCCCAACAGGAAAAAACAATTAATACCACAAAATTTTAGCACTGGAGATGGAAGCGAACAGAGGGGAAGAATGGCAGAACACTTGATTTTACTGGTGACACCAAGAGAAGCATTAGGTCCACACTCTGTAACTAAGGATCACGAGGATGCATGTTCTGCATCCATTCGCACGGTTCATGTGGTTCAGTACAACAAACATCCAGTACTTCAGCAAATCCGATCAGAGAGTCTAATTGGAGTTTGGAATTTGTTAACAACACATTTAATTCGCCACTATTTACTACATAGAGAATATTTTGCTAACATACCCAGTAACACGGCCCCCGAGGCGCATTGCAAGGTGTATCATATGTGGGATACCTGTATATTTAAAATAACGTTGGTTACTGTAGTTGTTTCCCGAAGTTTTCCGGCCGCCATGGGATGCTTTTGCAACAGATAAAAACGCAAATCCACGATGAAACAATCTGTATAGCCTCCTGTAAGTCACACGCTCTTTTTTGATTTATCCAAACCTCCTCTATCATTCTCCGTAATAAAATGCCATTGTTTTCATTCGAAAGGCTAGTTAGATGCCGCCAAATCGTAATCAAATACCTAAGGAACAGAGCATGGGAGCAGAAAAAATATACTATCTCTATGCTAACGCTACAATCACTGTAATATTAACTCGGTTCTATTTACTTCGCGAATACTTTGGTATGAACGAGTTCAACTATGTGGGACTAAAATGCTACAACATTTAAAATATAATTCATATTCTTTCCAACGTTATTACTATGCTATACTGATAGTGCCTATGCAGCAACAATTGTAAAAGGAAATAAAACTCCGGTTGTTCTAAAAGCAATTTTCACGCGTGGTATTAGTATGGCATTTCATTTTACTTTATTCGGACACAACAATCATCACGTGATTGAATGGAAATGGAGACTTGGCGAAGAATTAAAAAAAAAACGAGAAGAAACCTCAAGCCCACAAAAAATTCGTATGGTCCCTTCGCTCGATGACGAAGACAAGAAGACCAGTCCGAACTCCAGATAAAGTTGGCCTTAAGAACCTCCTCCGCAACCACGTACACCAACGATAGGGAAAGGGCAAGGCTCAAGGCTCATGTCCAGGAAGCCAACTGACGATCGCTCGGCGTTCGGAATAGTGCAATTGTTCAATCTCACCCGCACATTCCCTTCAAACTCTGTTACTATTAAAGAAAGCAGAAGGCAGGAAGATGCTGGAAAACCATCTTGTGAAGTCCCTAGGCATGAGGTGTCCGTTGGGAGAGCCGGAATGGCCGACAGGAAGCCTGAAGTTTCAAAAAAATATTTTTTGTTACAAGTTATCGCAATAATTGTTCCCAGAAGAGAGATCCCGTAACAGGATGGTTTCCGAGAAGATATCATCCGACTTCCGACCAAGGCCCATGGCGCGGGCCATCGCGTCTGGGAGAGTTAGTTGCCCCTTCGATACCATGGCTTTGTCTCATGCTTTTCATAACTTAACTATCGCTTGTAGACAACTTTTCCTGCCCGAACCCTTTCTCAAAATCGCTGCGAAAGAAACATTGAAACGTTAAGTTTAATTTCTAAAATCGTGAACATCTGGACCCGAAGAGAGCTCTCGTGAAATTACGATACTAGCGGGGTATAATGCTACATACATGGAAGTACATACCTTACAGCCGCTCTCCAAGTTAAGCAGACTAATCACGCATTTAGAACTTAACTCAAATTAGGCATTTAATTCATCATGAAAACTTTTATACTTGCAATAATGCTCGATCAATTTAAAATGGAAGGAGCAAGCAAATATGCTCGGTCACGTGCTCATTTCGATGACGCTGAAACTTTGGATTGAATTGGAAATATATACCCGCGAGGAATTCTCCTCTCTTACAAAAAAGAATGGTTGAATCTGGCGAGTGAATACCTCTCCCTCATCACACGGAATTGATGCTTTACAATCGGCAATAAAGTGTCAAATACTAATTTATAATTAGAAAATCATTCTGCTATTGTTAGATGCGACGAAAATTAAAATGATGGAAAGCTGAGGAGTGGCCAAAGAGCAGAGTATAAAAGAGAAGTGGAGTGTCGTGGCTACAAGATTTCATCACAGCGAATTCTATTTTTAATTGCGCTATTCAGGGATATCGATTTCTCCACTTCCCATACAGCTAAAGTCCATTGGTGCCAAAGATACACGGATTACTCATTAATTGTTTTCAATTTGATTCCTTAATCCCTTTTCCTACCCTATGCTAACTTTCCTACGACCTGAAATGGCTTCTTTCGTCCACTCCACTTAATTTTATCTTCAGACTTGTCCTTTAATCCAAAATTAGGATAGGTCGGCGATCTTTTGCGATCAATAGATTTAATAAACTTTATGGTATCAGGCTGCCCCAAAAAAGTAAGTTGTTCCTTCTGTTATTATGGATAATATTCTAAGTTGTATTCTTGGAGCCTGGATTCTGAATATGACACATCTACACTCAATCGCTCATCGAAGAATTATATCCATGTAAGTCTTTCGCTGCACCCTCGTTGTCTTCGTCCAAACTCACCATTTTCGGGGAGAGTTATCCAGTCAGACTGCGGGCATGCTGTAAAGATTAAGGACGCATAAATAGTTCACTTGGCTTCATTTTATGGCATCCTTGCGAATGATTCTATTGGCTTCATCGCTAATTTTTCGCACCTATTCCGGAGGGGGCCAAGTTTGTGACCCGCAACGTAACACTAAAGTACGCAGAGAAAAAATCTTGTTCAAATTCAACAAGGTGACATGACTTCGGGATAAAAGCCATTGAGGGCTCTCCGAAAACGACTGGTCCGCTCCAAAAGTTATTCATCCGTGAAAGTGGTCCCCACGTGAACTGCGAGATGAGTTGTCAGCTAGACCAATCCGCAGACTGGACCATAGGCGGATGACCCCGAATTTCACAGAACACTTTTCGGATGAAGTGTAATGCGAGAGAACGGTTATATAACGACCATAACTTTATCACTGCTAAATTCATAAAAAAATACGGGCGGTGAAAACACCCACAGGCCATCTCTCTCTCTCTCTCTCTCTCTCTCTCTCTCTTAGACCGAGGAAACTCTCGGAATCACTTAAGTAAATCTTGAATCGCGAGAAATTGGTGAGCTAACGGAGATGGAATTTCTTCCGGCACGAAGCAACAAACCAATTTTATTCGAACCCATGACTGATTTACCACTTCACCAGGGGCTATTGGAAGATGTGATCAAGTAAATGTCACCGTACGCGATCCTCACATCCGATCAGATATCCTTCGCGACCCTATATCTAATGTAAAGAATGGACTGATTTCACGGCAGTAGAACGATGTTTCAATACATTTGCGTACATATGTTTTCGAGTATATTGCAATAATTTTGGTGATTCAAAATCAAGAAGATCGGGGGCCTCGTTCGAGTTTAAATGATTGGAAATTTTACTAAGCAAGGGGTCAAAGAGCACAAAATCAGGACCCAAAATTTAAGATGCTGTTAATCTGTACAAAATATGATTTGATTCGAGGAGGTTCGAGAAAAAATCAAACATCAGTCTTTTATTACCTGGAATAAACTGAAATAAGACATAAAAAGGATTTACAAAAATACTTGGTGACAAGTACGTTACGTAGAGACATGGAAAAAATAAAGCAGATTGTAATACGGAGGGTAGCGTTGTATGGATAAGAAACCTGAGCTTTGAGACACGAGGATGATCGTGGGAGACTGCTGGCAGGTAGGAATGGAGAAAATAAGTTGGACAGAGAGGACCAACCAATTTTCAAATATGGCGGGCAAAGAGGCGAAGGTGCTGGGGGTAACCCGAAAAGAACAGAGAAAGTGTGCGAGTGGGGAAGTATTGAAAGGTGGTGGGCTGTTTACAAAGCCATAATAGGAGGGTAACACTGCGTAAGCAGGGTAGGGGAATGGATAGCGTCGGCTTTTTTAACAATGTTGAAGTAGACAGTCTGCAAAAAAATGAAGAAGGAAATTATTGACGGCACACAAGAGGGAGTTCTTTCTCTTCAATAGGTGACAATTTTTGCAGAGAACATTTTTTTTAGAGATGCGTCCGCATCCGAGGTAATTTTCAACGAAGATGACGAATACTGGTAAAATAATGAAATATTTAAACCGTTTAGTAATAATTAGCGATATTTCGAATTAAATCAATTACAGCTAATAAATATATTATATTTTAACCCAAGATTAAATATGGTTTTGTTTCCCAAATCAAATGATGGATTCCATGGGTAAAATTGAAATAAATTTAGCAGCTTGCCTATATTCATGAAAGATGCGCAAATAAAACCACACCTAAGTACGATTAGGATATTTACAGCTAATCCAATGAGGCAATTTACTGAACGTCCTACCAGTATACGGCAGATCACAAACTGCTCCTAAGCAATCTTATATCATTTAATATTTAAATCATTGCTGACAAATCTTCCCATGGATATTATATACATATATATATTTACACACACACATATATCAGCAAGTAATTAATTGTATCGCTAATAGACAGCCCATTATAGACGCCAGAAACGACAAAGGTACGCCGTAACACACATTTCTCTTAAAAATGGTCTATTTTTGCTCAAATCCGAAAATAGTGGAGCCAGACAAAAGACGCTTGCACATCAATATTTATACAAATACGCACTTCCCCTTCGAAGACGTGAAAAAATACGAACCCGCTAACTTGATTGCTAACAACATATTTTAATTTTTACGGCAACCGCCGCTGACCTCAACGAAAATGACAAAGCTGTTCTGTAGGAACGGGGCCAGGAGCCTTGGGGAAATAAGTTTTCGTCGTCGCGAGGGGCAGTATGGAATAAAAGAGGGAGTGCGTGGGCGAGAGGGGGATGATGAGTAAGTAGTCCCACGCCAATTTAATTATTCCCGTGGGCGACAAGCTTTTACCAGTCAGAATCCCAGGAAATGATTTTTTACGCTAGGACTCTCAGTTTTCTGCATCGATTATTCCATGTCACCTCTTATTGCATTTTAACCGTAACTGTGCAGATCGTCACGCATTCAAAGATTAGTAATTGAAACTAAGATACAACATTACCACGTAAGGATGTTTCTTAGACACATTCCAATCATTTGAATGATATAAACTGTAAGCTACTCCCTGACGTAAGCCTAACTCACCCCACCCCCTACCACAGCCCCCTCCTGATGGCTTTGGGTGTACCGTGGAGATGCATACAACTTCCCTCTCCCAGGAGAACAATTTCGCGCAATAATACCGAAACGGCATCACCAACACGGAGAACAAGGGATGGAGGGTGATGGGGTCGAGGGGAAAATAGAAAACACAGCGACGCTAAAGGGTAGAAAGGTAGAAGAGGTATCATCCTTACGTGCTCCTGTCCCCTTGCGCATATACCCTCCTCAACTCGCCCGCACCCCAAACTTATAAACACCTGCCTTATAAACCTGACCCAACCGCCCATTAAGGAGAGGAGGCGTATCTGGATATACACTGTTGGGGCAAGCCGCTTAAATCACGAGAATCATTCCAAATGGAAAAGCGTCCCAACCCCTCCCCCCCTTCCTCTTTTCCTTCCTCACGATGGGGTACGACCCACCCACCTGTTAGCACTGTGGGGAGGACCGGGGAACGGAGGGAAGGGGGCCAGGACGGGGAGTCGAGGGGCGGGGGTGAGAGGGAACCGTGGGTGTGAGGGGAGGGAAGTTTGGGCGAGGGGTAAAAAGAGAGGGGGAGAGTGAGGAGAGCGCGGGCCAAGAGATTTTGGGAGGCGTCTTTGGGGTTCGGAGAGGGAAGCGGGAAAAAGAGGGAGGGCAAAAGGAGTTTTTTTTTACAGGGTAGAGGGAAGGAAGAGAAGGACGAAGATAGAGAGAGAGAGGATGGAGTGTATAGAAGGGAAGTGGGGGAGAAGGAAAGACCACCGCGAGAGGGAGGGCAGGGGGGAGAGACGGCCAACCTCCAAGGCTTTTGCGGAGGAGAGCTCTTGGTTAGCGAGGCGGGGGAGTAAGAGGAGGAAGGAGGGGGAGGGGAGAAGGGAGATCCCGATGTCGGCTGACGTCACGCCGTTCATAAAGAGAGAATGAGGGAGATTCCTTTCCCGACGGCAGTGGAGGAGGCGGGAGGAGGGTGTTTGGGGGGGGGGATTTCTAGTGTCGGCGCAGAAGTGTTCGATTGATGCGGCAGAGGGTTATGTTATACGCCCCTCTCTCAAACGTATGCGCACACGGACACGCACTACTCGGGAACGAGCAATTGTTTATTTTTTTTACACCAAGAAGAGGTTTTGCATGCGAACGGAATTATATACATTCGCACTACAGCGTAATAATTCCGCGGAACACACGTGCATGGCATCAACACGAATGCGTTGGTTTTAAAAACCAGGGAAACGCAACGAACCCTACCCGCGCTTCGCACCATACGAGTCAACGGCGTGGGAAGAATCGAACTGGATTGTAAAACGACACAGCCTCTCTTCCTTCTGCCGTGTATCCGGCAGAAGCCGCGACCTTCCTCGGCCTCCTCGAACCACTCGCTCTGCTATAGAGCGAGCGCTCCATACACACACACACTCGAACCGAAATGGGTGAGGCTTCTTTGCGGCGCCCGAAGTTCGCAATCGGATATGACATGTGTACAACAACAAAACGGGATAAAATAACTTCGCTCACATCGAACCGTCTGTGGGAATTTCACGCGTCGTCGACGTAAGAAAAAATGTTTACATGCCCATCGCCCAACCCAAAAAAAAGACACGTAAATAAACCGAAATACCTCTCCGGGGACGACGAAAAGGAGACGGTATCAACGCGAGGAAGTGTTTCCCGTCGCCGGCGGTGAAGCATTCCGAGGGAACTACGTCACGAAGTACTCACGTTTTCCCGGTGAAGCCCCAGCGGTCTTCCTCCTCGGCATGGCAGGGGCAGCAGCCAAGGCCTCTCTTCTCCACAACTTCTTCCCGTCGGTCAAACAGCCCGCATATACCGGGGAGGCATCCCTTAAGCTCTCCGCACTTGCCTCGACTTCGCACTCACACAGCCATCTTGAGCACTACTCCTCTCAGACACTTTAATCCCAAACGACACGGTCGAATTCTCGGAGAACGGAAAACCGTTCTACGAGACGTCCTTCCTCTTTTACTCCCTGACGCGTCCTCTCTCTCACTCTCCCACTCCACGATCGCTCGACGCGGCAGTCCCTCCCGCACTCCACCCCACCCCCCTCTTGCTTTCCCACTCACTCCCTGCAAACCTCTGCACGTTAAAACAGTGCAACACAGCCACGGTCCCCCACATACCCACACACACAGTGATACACACACACACACCGAGGTATTCACTGCATGACGTCACAGGAGAGCAACAGAATGAGTTGGAACCGAGGTACCATCTGATGAGTATATAGAGAAATACTAGAACGTTTTTACGAGTCAATCAAAAGATGGAGCCACTGAATTTTAAATATTTCCTAACATTGCTTCATCGCGTGTATGGCAGATAAATATTCGTACATGATTAAAATATTTACGAATGTCCACTTCTGTATCTTATTACGCGGCAGTAAGAGCATTTAAATCATCTTAATTCCATGAAAAGGTGCATAGGTACGTCGATTAATTATTTCCTACCATCTGTCAATGTTTGAAAGCTTAAATTTTAGGCAATAATCCTCCCTAGCGATCGGAATATTCATTTTAATGTCGTGATGTTTAATAAAAAATTGTTTATGCTGAATGAGAAGCAGTGAATACCTCGTCGAATTTGTAATTAACGTCAAAACAAATTAGAGTGATCGTGGGAAATGATGGATACACTATTCTTTAAAAGCAATGCAATTAATTATTTATAATTAGCTCGAGACTTAACAAGTTCATCAATTATCTTTTCTCAATAGAACTTTGAGCATTGCGGTAGAATTCAGCAGCTGGTGAAAGTAAAAGACAGACGAATTTCCTAAGAGCCAATGATACAGCACATAAAGGTAACCACGGAATAACCTTAGTCGGCAGAAATGGCGGTCGGTGCAGCGTTATTTGGAAATGCTTCTTCTCGCTCTCAAAGCAAAAATTTAGTGGAGTTTAAGGCAGGAAAAATGACTCAGAAAGGGAAAATGGTCCATCCCGATAAAAGGAAAGGATTACTGTATGTATACCAATCGGATGATTCGTTGATGCATTTTTGTTGGAAAGATCGACAGACTGGAGCTGTGGAAGATGTAAGGATAATACTATATTTCCCACATTCAATATGCGATAGGAGTTATTTATTCACATTATTCCTTTCAGGATCTCATCATTTTCCCCGACGACTGCGAATATAAACGTGTGAATCAATGTACCACTGGTAGAGTATATGTGCTGAAATTCAAGTCATCCAATAGAAATTTTTTCTTCTGGATGCAGGTAAATGATTAACTAGGTCACCAAAGATATTGCTTAAGTGTACTCATATAAGTGGGAATGTTAACTATTAAAATTTTGCAGGAACCGAAAACAGACAAAGATGATGACCATTGTCGTCGAGTAAACGAAATGTTAAATAATCCACCTACTCCCGGATCACAAAGAAGTGGTGGCGGAACTCCTGATGGCGATCTCCAGAACCTATTAAATAATATGTCACAGCAGCAATTAATGCAACTTTTCGGTGGAGTGGGTCAGATTGGAGGACTTGGCAGTTTGCTGGGAACGATGGGGTATTAATTTGTTTCCTGTGATATAGCCTCCTTTCTATGCCAGTAAATCGATATTTTGGTTTATTTAACGAAACAGGCAAAACTTTGTAATGAGCCATATGTATGACTCCTGAGCGCCCAGGATTTAGAATTTGATCGGTGACCCATTTAAAAGTTAAAAATAATTGCAAAAATGAAGCAAGCATTCAGAACTTTCTTAAATTATGTAGAAGTATTGGATTTGATATTTATTCTTGGTTAAAATATAATGGTATCATTATTAATATAATAGAACCTATGATAAAACTTAATTATTTAGTAGCTTCAGTGTATTCCCATGAGAATACATTAGACAATTATACAATATTAAAAAAACTATGCCAAATACGTATTTTCGAGTAATTAGGAAAAGGAAAATCTTTAGACAAACCTTGTGGTATTTGAAAAAATCTTTTAGTTTGAAAGAACAATTTTGCTATTATTCAAAATAAACTTGGTGCATTAGCCAGCTTAATTGTGTTTCTTTCCATTAATTGATTTGCATATGTAAAGACCGCATTATTACTCTTTGACAGTTAAAACAATATATTTAGGGCCTAACTTGAATGCTGGTAATCCTGTTTTACAGCTAAATGGATTGGTATGAAGAACCTTTGAATAACATTTATTACTATTTATTACAATGGCTTAATACTTACTGTTGAAATCACATGAAGTAATGCCAAGAAATAAGTCTTCCTACCTGATTTCAGTCGACCCTCGTCGAGTCAGGCTTCGCGCTCCACTTCTGGGGGAACTTCAGGGACATCAT
Organism: Hetaerina americana; assembly: GCF_022747635.1. Lineage (NCBI taxonomy): Eukaryota > Metazoa > Arthropoda > Insecta > Odonata > Calopterygidae > Hetaerina > Hetaerina americana. The sequence goes on along the minus strand of NW_027286763.1, from coordinate 55,197,722 downwards.
CATCTTCTAATTCATCAGCCACACCAACTGTCACCACTACCTCTGCACAGCCCCCCACAACTACAAGCACCCAAAGTACCCCGGCTCCTTCGGAAACTTCCACTGTGGCAGTGGATTCCTCATCATCGACTGGTATTCTTGTTTAATTTGTCCATTCAAAGGCCCTAAGCGAACAAAGAATTACCAGCTATTGCCCTTAATGCCAGTAGGTAACACTGTACCATCAAAATAACTTGGCTGTTGGGTAGCTTAAGTTTTATATCCAAAGGCAAGTATGAAACTTAAGCTCTTATCATATCGTTGTGTTGGTATATTTCAGTTTAAACAAGATTGATGTATTTATTGAGTAATAAAGCTCCTAATGAACTCGTTTTTTATAAAATTGGTATGCCATTCAATTTCATTTTCTCAGGTGAAGTATCAGAGGACCATAATAGTGGGTGGGTGTTGGTTACTTATTCTTAAATCATGAATTTTTTGGAAGAAATTAAACTTTACATTCTGTAGAAATAATGAAGAGACATTTTAGGGAGGTCATGTATATGAAATGGGTGGTACTCACTTAGTATGTCAGAAGTTTTGGTTCAGATTCTGGTAGCAGTGAATTTTCAGAGCTATTTAAACTTCTACTACAATCTACTGCAGTGATTAGTTGTTTTTTTTCCTCTGGATCACTGAACTGTATTTTTTCATGAATGTTATTTCCAAACTTTCTATTGACTTCACGTCTCAGCTTCATGAGCCAGATTCCCTTAGCGTTAATATGATTCAGTAAGCATGTAATCACAATAGTCTTGGTTGAAAGTTGTTCTTATAACTTATTAAAAAAATGTATCTTCCAGGTAGTCAGCCTGCAATTCAACTACGGGATCTTCAAAACTTTCTTTCTGGATTGAATGTACCAGGAACTGAAGAGAATAAATGTCAAGGTATGGATAATTAGTTATAAGTATCCTTAAAATTGAAATCAGTTTACAAAGTGTTGAATATTATTAAGGTGAGAGAGTTGAATATTAATAAGGTGAAAATGGAGATAAAAATGTTTCGGTCACCAACATGTTGTTGATGGCAGAGGCATTTAGATTGGCTGTGTGTTCGTCTCTCCTGGAAAGGTTTTAAGAAATAGATGGTTTTATCAACTAGATTGTTTTGTGCCTATTTTAGAATCTGGAGATTCACACTGGCAGTTATAGAGGAATGAAATTTATAGAATAATGTGATGGCCGAGTGCTAATGCTGGTGGTGTTGCCGTTGTGCATTGACTTGGTCGTTCAGGCCAATTACCAGCAATGTTGAAAAGGCTAACAATACAATGAATCACAGCTCTTATATTTTCTCAAGATAGTTACTTCTCGCGCAAAAAAAATAATGACAAAAATGATAAAGACAGTAATTCGAAATTGATGTTACAAGATTTCTAGCAAATGCAGATTTTTCTATAATTTTGGTGACAAAATTTCTACAAAAATGCTTTAAATGCACACTTTCACAGTAAATAATCATCAATATCAGGTATTTTTGGGACAGGAGAATATTTTTACCTATGATAGTACTTCAGGAAATTTTACTTTAAGTGTGATTCATAGCTACTTACAAATGTTGATATCGGTGCTTTTTCAAGGGAGTAAAATATTTATCAGAGACATAAGCTTTGTAGAACACTAGTTTTACTCACATCATAATGCTTTTGGATCATGATATTATGCCCTGCAGTGTTGAATTCATTGTTAAGGCAAAATATAATCACATTTTCTTATCCCATTTTTGATGGCATCAAGATGGAAACCAAAGGTATGGCTCCAAATTCTGTCCTGAGGTACTGCACTGGAAATAAGATATTTTTTTATAACATCTGATAATTATTTTGCTCACCAGAACAAAAGTGTGCCTGAAGACTAGAGCTAGTGCTGAATTTCATTGTGCACCTTAAAATGAGTTGCATAATAACCATTCTACATTCTAAGTACTATGCACCAAATTTCAAAGCCCATGATCTTCAAGATAAAATAATTTAATTATCATGACCGTGCAAGATTATTAATCATCCTAATTATTAACTTTTGCCAAAGCAGCATTAAAGTAGCTTTGATGAACATCGGGTATAACATTTATTTAATTGTTCAAGTAATGTGCATCATTAAAATTTGTTTTCAAGAACTTGAGGTTTTTTCTTGGTAGTTTTAATGCATGCAATTTTGGTATTTCTGTATTTCAAGCAAGAAAGAAGTTGCCTTTTATTTTCAATTTTAAAAATGATGCTGAACTCAAAAAGACCTATTTTTCCATTGTAACTGTGTGGCATCATCCTTTTCCTTTATATAAATGTTTCTCAATATGCATAATAAAATTAATCTGTAAAATAGTATTACTGAGCTTTTTGAAAGAAATTAGATCTCAGTATGACTTGAACTTGTGTATAAAAGGTACATTTTTGTGGCAGTATTATGAGCTTAGCAGTATTACAAATTGTTGACAGTAAATCTGGCAAAATTGCCAAATTCGATCTGGGAAATTCCTGATATTTTGTCCATAGATTATTTGATGCAGGGTTTGCCATATGTCATTTTGAATAATAATTACTTTTCATGGTGAGATAAATATCAATTGTATTAATTTTTGAGGAATGAGAGAAAGTAAGCAAAATCACGAAAATTTATTTCTTCCGGAGCCTTTGCAAGTATATATTGACGCATGTCCTTTTAGAGAATTGTATCTGAAGATGTCGCCTATGCGAAAAAATTGTTACTACCATATTCATAAAATGTTGTAAATTTTACAAAGTTTGTCTTATTCGTCAAGATTCACAAGGTTGAGTCCTATACAATTGAAATGCATTTTGTTATTTATGGTATTGCATTACACTGTTGTTACGCGTACATCATATAAGGACCTAATAACCTACGGTGTTTTCATTGCTCTATGCTGATGTAGCTTGCTTAGTGGCCAGCTTGATCCAATTCTCTCCTATTTTACTCTATGGTTTTTCAATATTTATGTGGTCAATGAATCCTTTCTCCTTAATTTATTCAATGCGTAAATAGCTGAATTACATAGTTTTATATCGTGCATTAAACGTATTGCAAAACAAAATGTATTGAAACCTACACACAAAAAGTAATACTTGATTTGTAATTATTCCATAGTGAACATGCATATTGTGCCTCAAACTTTTGTCAGACATTGTTAATTTTTATTTTAAAATTATGGCAAGAATTGTTCAGTGTTCTTTTGTTTCCCATTTCTATCTATTCCTTAGTTCCCCACATTTTTTTTTTTAATGTGTAACCTAACAGCTACAATGTATGCCATCAGACTCGTGAGTTCACTGTATAAACCCTACCTTTGTCATGGAATAATATATTTTGCTATCATGAAAGTTTGGCATTGATATATGGAATGCTTGGGTCATGGTCTTTCTTAAACCCTGAGAAAACTCAAAATATCTAATTATCAGTAATATCCAATGGTAATTTATTCATCATAAAAAGTAAAATATCCTCTTGTATGTATACATAGTAAGTATATGCTGAGAAATAATGAACGAAGTAAATAAATATTCATTCCTTCTTGGAGGAAAACATTCTTCCCATTGATTGTAACCAAGACCTTTGAATAATGAGGTGAAAATTGAAATGGTGAAGATTATAGAAATGGCTTCGTCATGTCTTAACTAAGAAAGAATTCTTGTATTTAAATTAACTTGGAATTTTGTTACATATGTCTTCTCTTTCAGAACAGAGTAAGAAAAGAGTACGATCATCATTTTTGAAATTATTTCTATTTAAGTTACCATTGACTGAGTGAGCAATTTTGTTGCCTGAAGTGAATTTGCAAACGTTTGTGAGTTATGAAAAGGGAACTTTGTTCCTTTTGGTTTGTCCTTACAGTGGACTTGTCATCAGCTTTATCTTCGGAAAATCTGCAGGCAGCTTTGTCTAACCCTACGGTTGTGAGGGAACTGCAGACGCATCTTCCAGCCATAACAGGTAGTGAACAGCAGCCTTCAGAACAGTTGAAAGCTACTCTTCATTCACCGCAGTTTCAGCAGGTAGGACTTGTTTCATGTTATAGTTTCCATGATAGACGACTAGGGGTGATTTTTTTGGTGTTATGAAATCAAATGTTTAGCTGTCCTGGAGGGCCATGGGTTGTCTACATGATGCAATTTAAATAAAACTTATAAAATTTTGGTTTAGCTCTACCAGCTCTTTTCAAAACCAGCATTAGAGTTAAAGGCATTCTTTATGCCTGAATTCATATTATATCACAAGTTTTTTACCTTTTCAGGGCTTCACTGAACTCTCAGTTCATCTTCATTGTAAATATCAAATAGCTTTTCATGTGTGCTTGTCACTTGACTTTGAATTAGGCAACTGAAAGTAATACTCATATCACAAATTGTTATAATGATTTTCATTGTATTTATTGACAAAAGTGGAAATTCTTTTTGCCCAAATTCATACTATACTACTCACATGATTTTGTTTTACCTTTTTAGGCTTACTCCACCCTCAGTCCTTATTTGATTATTGAGCTTCAGGAATGTAAATGAAAGTAACATTTTATGGATAAGTTTTAATTCTGTGAAATGCTGGCATTAACATGAAGCAACACTTTCTTTAACTCCTTTATACCATTGTAGAACTTGGCTAGAGTCTTAGAAGATAACTATTGAATTTTTTTTGCTAAGTGGAACAACAAAATTGTTAATCTAGCCTCAAAATTGATTTACTTAAAATGTTTCTCCCTGTCCATTATCTAGCAAATACAAATAGTACACGAGCCAAGAAGATGTATAACCTACCTTTACTTGCATGCTAACCACCACAATAGTCATTTGGGGTGGTCCCCTGGGATGCACTTAGACCATGTTTATTAGTTTTTGTAGAGTTAATTAATGAATTACCATCTGCAACATTGATGGGTATACCAAATTTCCTGGCCAATGAGACTGATTTTTCAGGTTAAAATATAATAAGAAAATGGAATTGATACTACAATATTAGCAACTATATCAAAGTTTAGACATTTTAGAATCCCAGAATTTTATCATCACCGCTATGAAAATCATATATGCAGTTATTTTCATTGGAGCTTTCACTTTCCTCATATACAATGTCATCTTCACTACCATCTAGGGTATTGCTAATTCCACATTGTTTGAAAGACTAATGATATTCTCACTTTTAACTTTCTGGTAAGAATTTTTCACCCACTTAAAAAAAAAAAACTAGAAACTGAAGGACATTTCATTGCTCCTGTTGGTGATGTCATGAGTTGGTGCCTCCATCCACTCAATCCAACTTTCATCCATAAATCCCTTGAATGGTTTATTGACTGAAACATCCAGAGGCTGTAATTAAGAAGTTAATACACCAGGAATTCTAGCAAGATTTATCTTTAGTTCAGCAGCAAGTCTTTATGCTGAATCTATTATATGGGTGTTTAACTGATTGCACGCTAATAAAGATGATTTCTTCATGAAACCACACCATCTGTAACCACAGCTTCATCCATTGGGATGAACATGAATATCAATTCCATGTGGAATTGTACATTAGGCAGTGTTTTTCATTTAAAGAATGATAAGGAAGTTTGAACTGTCAGTGCAATAAGCAAGAACAACAGTATAGCATGTCTTCTTGTTAACATTAGTCTTAGTCATTACTGTTTTAGCACCTTTAATATCCACTGTTCTATTTGTTGACTCATCAAACGTCAAGTGTCCCTAGTTCATGTTCCCTCTTCATCATATCACAAACCTTATCCTTTTTCTCAAGTTTATGCCGTACCTATTTGTGGAATTCTATGATCTTTCAGGTTAAAGTGTCAGTTTTTATGCTCTTATAGTTATGGTATGCATGTATAGACCATTTCTCTTCATTTATCTCTTGCACAATGGTGTCTGAAAAAAATTATCAATAGGTATGTCTATCTGCTATAGACAAATAAATATAATTGGCTATAGCCATATAGCTAATTTTCTTGGTACAATTTAAATTGTTTTTGTTGAAACAGTATATACAGGTCTTCCTGTGATTTATTATAAATTTCTTAACATGTTCCTCAAGCTTTGGCCATCCAGGACAATATGAACGTTAAGTTTTTTACCCATATCTGCATTCACTAAATCCATTGTATGCTTCCTTCATTCTTGAATCATCTTCTTAGTTGGAGGTGGGACAGCCTTTCAGCTGCCTTGTTTGTGTGTTCTGCAGTGCAATTCACAACTTCCAAGTATAGATGCAAAACCGCATGACAATATTCTCTCTTTAGATACCATCAAGTTATTTTCATTTTAACTTTTTACGCAACACTTAGTTTCTGTGTATAAAGTAGGTAGGAATGTATTACACGTTTAAAGGCATTCGCATACTACTGTATTTTCCCATCAATAACTGACTTTCCCTTGCTAAATGGTGAGAATCAATATAGTGTTCAACTTGTGAACCAGAACACTGGGAAAAATCGGAAGATACCTAGTAAAAACAGTCTTTTATCTAACTCACACTCAAATTGTATTAATTGATGGAGTAGTCATGTCAACCACTACAAGTTGGTGAGATCAAATCCTGGTATTTAATGAAGGACCATCCATAGCTCCATACTGAAGAGGATATTTTCCTAAGCAAATTACGACAGTTTATAAATTTGTTCTTGAGCTTCTTCTGGCTCTTTCAAAAAACTTCCAGCCTCAACGAAAAACCAGCTGGTGGCCATTGAATGAGTGATGAGAGTAAATTCCATTGATCTTGTGGGAAATATGTTTCTGATTAAGGAAGTAATTGCTTACAGATACTGGCATTGATTTGGGTTTCATTGTACAGAATATATTTTGAATTTAAGGGCCATAATGTGGTCAGCAGATAAGCTTGGGTATAAATTATTAAATCTGTTTGACAAATTTTGTTGCAATACCTTGCTGAAATGAGCAGCAACGTTATAATAGTTTGTTGAAGTTTTGTATTTAGACTGACTGAATATAAATTATCCACGTTCAGAACATGATTGTTTGAGAAGCATTCAAGAAAAACTTAAATCGTGTAACTGGCCTGTTCAAAGTGTTAAATCTTTTTTGGAATTTGCTACATTGGACTAATTTAGGTTCTTTTACATACATGGATTTTCTGTGTCATCTGGTGAACCTTCCCATGTTGTTTTGATCTTGAGCTAAAAATCCTATTTCTCCACCAAGAGAAAACTAAGCATTTATTCCAGTTCAGTGTTTAAATTTTAACATTGTCTGAACTAATTAGTTGGATTTATTAATATTTTCTAGCATTATCAATGGAGAATGTGTCGATGTCATTACATTCCACAGGGTATTAATAATTACACTTCCTTTTCAGAATTTACAATAAGTGCATACCATTAGCCAGTATGTCTAGTGTAATGAATGCAGGTATCTTTAACTTTTAAGCAAAATTTCACTTTTTACTTAATAGGCCTTAGGAATGTTTAGCACAGCCTTGCAGTCTGGCCAACTAGGGCCAGTTGTGCAACAATTTGAAGTTGGAGATGAAGCTGTAACAGCTGCAGAGCAAGGAAATGTTGAAGCCTTCGTGAAAGCTCTACAAGGAGCCCTCAAAGAAGCCGAGAAAAAGGATGAGAAGGAAAAAGAAAGTAAAAATACTAGCGAAGACAAGAAGGAAGATGAAGATGATGAGGGAATGTCTCTTGACTAATTACAACCAGGAGAATGTAATATCTCAAGCTTTCAAAAACAATAAATGCAATAAATCAACTACGGTATCACCAGGGGGAACCTATAGTTGCTTTATATTTTCATCTTGTACACTTCGGAGCATTAAGTCATATGGCCTAAAAGTTAACAAATGTAACCCGCTATATTAAATTTTATCTTTAGTTTATTAAATAGTGATAATAAATGCAAAATATTTTGAATCAATTTCCTGTATTAACTATTGGTAATTGCACAACTACGCAAAAATTTCCCATAATATTCCTCAGTTTGTAAAGATTGTTTTATTCAAGCATTGACTGTAATGCATCACGAAAAAAATAAAATTTCTTACAACACTTACATAAGCACATTTATCAAGATTCTTTCACCTTGTACATATTAAATTGGACCAATATGTGGTACTGAATAAAGATATACAACATATTTACATATTTTAACCCAATTTACCATTTGAGCAAATATCTTGCTTCCAAGTATGTTGGATAGCATTGAAAACATTCAAATTCGTAAAAAAATAGGACCAAACCAGTAAGACAGGATTTCGCGCATTCTTGTGATTAAAATCCCATCATTCAAAAGGCCACTCGTGTTACAACATGCAATATATTGCATTTCAGTGGTTTGGTTCTGTTGAGATTAGTCTCAATTCATATTTTAACATGATCACTATGTTAAAAAATGCAAAGCAACATGGAAAAAAAACATTTTATGCTTCCCAAAAAGTTAATGGAAACATTCCTGAACTCTCCTAATCAAGCATTACCTATTTTCTTAAAGCAGGATCCTTCAAGGTTATTATGTTCTTTCCAGTGGCAAGTATGGATTTATAGAACATGGGGTCCATAATAACATTTGATACTGCTAGCTCTTTGAAGTACTCGGCTATATTAGGATGTCTCACCCTCAATATTGATTTTACTGGAACCCCTTCCATTTCAGGTAGCCAACGCTTGACCCGAAAGCCAGATTCACTCTAGAAAAAAAAATGGAAATACATTATTTAGATAGCATTATTTTTTGGAGTTTCTAATTCATTAATAGCATCTAGTCATTTAAGATGTAATCCACAGGATCTAATTGTGGATCATCTAAGGTTTGAAATTTGTAGCATATATTCTTAAATGCATTCATATAATGATGAACTATGTTCTACGTTGGAAATTAATCATTGAAAAATCTAATATATCTTTATGCAGAGGGCATCAATTTTATTCTGCTTATTATGTAACTTTTATAGCATGATAAAAAACCTACATCGAGGGAGTATTTTAGACAGCTAGTTCAGATGCTTCCATGCAACTAAATTTAAAATACACAAAATAACAATCAGTTGTCTTTCCAACGAACGCACCCAAAATTTTATTTTCTCCACTCAAAGTAACTACACAACTGCAGTCCAAGTAACAATAAATGTGTAGGTTTCCACATTAATAGTAAATATTTATTACAATATGAACGCATTTAAAAATGACACATTTTTATGTTTTGATAATCTTCGTCAAATGAAGAAGAAGAATGTTCACTGGGTGAAAGTGAGAGCGAGTCAGTTTAGGATGGGGAGGGTTACAAGAAAAGAGTTAAAGGGGAATGGTGGCTACTGAATGCTAGTGTCATTGAGTTAGCCTGAGTGATTCAAAAGCCCATTGTGGCCAATTATGTGCCTACTCCCAGGTTCTCACCTCACCTGCCAATTCTGGGATGACATCAAAGATGGTGATGATTGAGGAAAACAAGAGATTTAGTAGAGGAGCAGTGATTATTGATATGGCCCTGTATTTATACTGGGTATATTGATAGCAACTAGGCTTTCAAAATGGTGGCATCAAAATTTATTTATTGTGAAAATACACAGTTTACTCATTCAGTGATCATGGATTTTCACAAAGCGGAGCCTGAGACCATTGACTTTGTAGTGGGGTTCTTGATTAACATGAATGTTAAGAATGACAGTAAAGCTAATGGCATAAAATAGAGCAGGTATAATGGTTAATTTATTAAGGAATTGTTTTTTAATAGAGTGAATGGGTCCAGGAGTGACTAATTTAAAACAGACCATGTCATTAAACAAGGGGGCCAAATGCCCCTAAGGCTAATTCTTTAACAGAGATGGGTGCATGGATAAGGTAAATGTAATCATTGGCAATGCACAATTGCTAAACACACATTAATTATGATAGAAAACTTGGAGAGACTACAAGAGCCCAAGATGCTTAATTGATGTTAAAAAAAATGCAATTGAAGGAAAATGTGTCCTAATCAGAAGTGGTTGGATTTGATTGGGCGAATGGGAAAAACATGGATGGTAAGGTTAAATTAATAAACTTTTGGATATTAATTAGAGATAAAGGGGCAAAATGATAAGATAAAAAGCCATCAAATGTTAGCTGAGGTTTTTGTGACGAATACAAAACATAAATTTTTGTCCATGACAGGTAAGTGGCTGAATATAAATTATAAATAAATATGGAAATTAGAGAAGTTTTCGAGGTAAAATAATATAGACTGACGAATGAGTGTACTCAGAAGTCATACTCATGTACATTACAGGAGGTGCATACTTTATCATTGCCCACTATTCCATCTATTGCAACACACCAATGAATAATTTTATTTAAGAATATGATTCATTTTATTTCAAAGTCAGTTATTTTATAGATTCACCACCAACCTTTATCTCCAATGATTGAAGAACGGGAGGATTAGCACCAAATAAAACTTCCATTTCATTCTTTTTGTATGAACATGTATCCTGGACAGCATGCAATTTTTTCTGTTGATCTATGTGAAAAGGCAATTTGAACATAGTAAGAAGAGTTAATAAAATATAAACAAATGAATATTTATGTACCAACCTTTTTCTTTCAAGACCCTGTTGACCCTTACTTCCTGTGTCTTTCCATCCTTTTCCTCAATAATTGTGAAGAGAGACCATATATCTCTTCCTTCCAAGCTCAATTTTTTATAGTTTTCAAATTTCAGAGTGTTCACGATTGACTATTGAAAAAGTCGCCACAAGTGACGGGGAAAAGATAAATGGTGTAAAACATAATGTTGCGCAGAATACACATTCATTGGATATTATTATCTTTACACATGATTTACGCTTACTTGTAAAATTTTCCTATTGGGGCTCCTCCTCGTAGACAGTATTACATCCTCACACGCGAAGTAGGCAAAGAATACAGGGGTGCTACTTCTAGCAGTTCTTGAAGAAACTCTGATCCAAAATATTTCTTCGTGTGCTTTCACTTTCACGTCCTAAAAACCATTTAAAGTAAGAAGAGAAATGACGTAACTACAAAATAATCGACAATGTGTATATATAGACAATGTGTATAAGTAAAACGTGATTTACTTACACATGGTGCTTTTAATTTTAAAGTGCTGCTTTTAATGTCATCTTCAACCTTTCGATCAGATAAAGCAGCATTAGGCCTATCTCCACAGAGTTTGAAAGCATACCATTTTTTCCTTTGACTGTGTAATAAAACATCTAAGAAAATTCACATCGTTAGAAACACACATCCAATTACAAAGTACACAGAGAAATATAACGCAATTATTTACCTAAAAGTTGGAGACCATGGATCATCTTCTGAAGATACACTTCGTCGACCTCCTAAAATCGAAATGAACGAATTTGATCATGACTGCTATCTTAAACATTCAAGAATATAAGATATTAATTTGAAAATCTGACCTCTACAGTAATGGCTACAGCTCTATCAGCTTGTAATTTTGAATTTATTTGACGTTTTGGAAATGTCTTCAAAACGTTGTCCCATTTTCCCTGTCCAAATAAGTCAATGAATGACCTTTTAAATTCTGCTTCGGAAAAATTCTTCAGGATTCTTCGGTATTCCTTTCGTAGACCTTAAGAAATACAAATTTTAAATCTGACATTAATAGCCATAACAGAAACATTATAAGAAATAACTAGTCAGCTGCTGAAAAGAGGTACTTACGGATGAGATTACTCATAGTCTTTGGAGAATAGAGAATTACCATTTATTTCTTCCGATATATACAATGTATGGGCACAAAAATATCAATGAAATAGAATAAAACTTAAGTTTTTTCGGAGTGTCTTCATCACTTTGGCGCTCAAAACACTGTTGTCGACTTTTGCCACCGACGTTTCGTCAACAAACAAGATGGCCACCTGACAAATTTAAAACATATTATCGAAACAATTTACATTCATTAAATACTCATTCTGCCGTACGAGGACAACTATACTAGTGAAAACTAAGAAATGCCGTTCTCATATTTCCTTTACAACCTTTATCACTTATAATCGCTTCGAAATAACACTAATTACAGCTTGCCCATTGCCAACTAAAGAGAGTTTACGTAGATGTCAGGGTGCATAAATGCAATGCCGTTATCGATGCAATAATCTTAGGTGAACACAGGCAATTGCCCGCGCATCCTGATCGTTTGTTCATATCACCATATTTTTTATTGTGTTTCAATTTAAAAATTTCTAAAATAATCCGGACATCTATTCATCCAGATAAAGGCAGCACAGCCTTTCTCTCCACAATATTATCCTTTGCCACATAAACTCACTATATCTTGGAGGACGGAGATGTAAAACAAGGTGGAAAGGTTCCAGATCGATTCCAGGGGAGGCCTCTGGGCATACTCAGCTTTACCCAAGCTGTGATTTTTCGGGTATCAGGTTTTCCTATGAAAACATTCACGACACAAAGGATCATACCCCGCTCTCTGGTCTGTGGGATTGACAGGTGCTGTCATATACGGAGCGTGGCAGCGGCAGAGTATCCGCGGTCGTCATCACAAGATATCCTTGCAAAGTGGAACCTGTCAGAAGTGTAGGCGAAGACAAAAAAGAACCCAACCTGTTAGAAGAGGGACTGAAAAAGTAAAGACCATTTTGATTAAGGACAGAGAAATTTAAAAGTATGATAAGGAAGACCCAGAGAGAAATATTTAGATATTTTACGGCTGCGGGAGGTGAGGTAAAAGGACAGTAGAGATTATTGGAGCAATAAATATAGTAATATACAGTGAAGGGGAAAAGGGCCAACGAGGGGTGGCAGATGATTGAACGAAAAGGTAGGAAGAGGCATAGTAAACAGGGCAAGCAAGTGATAAGAATTCAGCCTAAGTAAAAGGTAAAACAACGAACTCAGTGTTTACGGTAACAAGTACACATAGGGAAGAAGAAATATAGGGTATATGATCAATTAGAGAAATAATTGAGGGTATCCCTGAGGGAAACATTAATTTGGAAGAGTGGAATATGGTGGAGGGCAAAGGAAGAGAAATAAGAGACTAGAATTTCGTAGCACAGAAAGAAAGCAATTACCAGTAAGTTTAGACATGATAGGGATAGGTTAAGACCAGGCATATTATATTGCAGGCAAGAAAGGGAATTTTGAAATAAAACAGGGTTGGAGGGATAGATAATTTTCCTATATAATTACTTAAGGGTCTAGGAAAACATTGAAGGGGAAGTTTTTATTGACTAATTCGTAGCATTTATAAGGGAGGAATTTAATCGGAACATTTTGTAGGCTGTTTTAGTTCCATCCCGAAAAGGGAAAGGCAGCTGTCTGCGAGGGCTATAGAAGAGCAAGTTTGATTTCATAAACAGAAAAAGTGGTATTTACATTCATCAATAAAAGGATGGAGGGTAGAGCTAAGGATTAATTCTGAGATGATCAGTTAGAATCATGTCACCATAAGAATATATGTAAAATGATCACTCATTAAATGAAAATTTGCTTACGAGCAACTAGGACTCGCTTCTAGCTCCCCAGGATCATTTTACTTCTGCTGACTCAAAAGACTTCGGCTCTTTTTCTTCACTAATTTTACCTCTCTTGCAATCTTAACACCGCAACGATGCAATAATTCTTTGCCTGAAGTCATGTAATAGGTATATATTCTTGTGGAATTTTCCTCAGCAATTTCAATAGTGAGTACACATATCTGATTACAGAGGATTCCCAGAAGGAACTGGTATTAGTATGCAAACAAGACTGTAGCCCTACCATGGTGCAGTCTATAGAACCATATATCCCATGCAGGTGCCTCTTCAGGTTCTGTTTCTTCTGAGAAGGTGGCCAACACAGGCCGTATTCCATTTCACCACAGATGAACTTCTAGATAGATGTATTGAGCATAATGATATTTTTTCAATTAAATTCTACTAAAATATAAAAGGCAACCTTGAGGTTCTTTTGAAGGATCCTTTAAAGAAGCCTTCATCTCTGAGTAAAAAATTTTTTAAATCCTTAAAACAAAATTACTTATTGGCTAAGGAAATTGTGGCCATTTGGGAACTAGATACATTTCCGAAATTATTATCTTAAACTAAATCTTATGTTCCAATGATGCAACATTTACCTATAAAATTTATTTCTAATACTCGAACGGTAACTCAGGGCAGAATGAACATTTTATCTTCCTAATACGTCACCCAACTGAAATATACAGATGATAGGCAACCCAAATGTCACATGCTATGCAGGATAATGTGAGGGTTTTCATGATAGGAAACATAAAACATAGATTTAAAACGGGTAGTACCTAATTGTATTAAACTAAAGTTTAAAGCCAAGTGAATGAATAGATCAGATAGAGATCAGATAGAAGAACACAACTTTGCACTTAAACCCAGTACTTGTCAAAAATTACACATTGTACTGCCAGAGGACAATTCTTATTAGAGAATAGCCACTTTTTTCCTAAAAACATATGGGTTCCAGAAAATCACACACTGTGGATTCATTTGAATGCACCCTAACATTTGAATCCAGGAAATTCTGGTATTATAGTCAAATGCTCTTTTCACCAAGTTAAAATGCCACTGCAAAAAGTTCAAAAGAAAACGCACAGGCATACCATAGTAAATACAGGTAAAAAGTAATGAAGACTGACAGTTTAAAATTCAATAATTTCAGTTTAAACTTAGTTCACTATGCAGATCATTATTTTTTGCTAATTTACATTCCCATTTTTCATACTTCGTTTCACTTTTAGTTAAAATATTTGCTAAAACACACATTAACATTACCTCTCATATGCATTATTAATTGCAATGGACCAATACAAATACATATACGTCCCATTTATATCATGCAGGGTTGAGGGGATTTTGGAAAGCAATCTTGTGTCATGCATTTTCAGGTAAATGGGATATGTCAAGTGTGAAATATATGTTCCCCAACAAAATATCTTTCCAATTCCAAGACACTTTCACATTACAAAATTTGCCTAGCTCATCATGTCATTCCTTGAAGTGTAAATGAAGGAGAACAAAATATAACATACATACTTTATTACTTGAAGCTAGAAACATCCAACAATATAAATATTACTAAATGTATCGGTCAACATATATTTTTCAAAAAGAAGACATCATTATATAATTACTACCATCCATTTCCTCATACATAATGTAAACATCACACAATTAATTACCTATTATTTACCATTATAAAGAATTTTCATCTGTTCAATCAAACCTTAAAGATCCATTACCATGTTACTACGAATCAACATGCTGTTATTCTTCACATTATTTGAGTAAAATAACTAACAATATTATGGCTCCCATGAGATTCAAAGTATTTAATAATTCAGCAAAGTTTTTAAGGTACGATGGGAGGCATTGAGATTAAAAGTTTAATAATAGGTATTACTATCATACAACTGTCTCTATGACTGTACATGACACAACCAATTCCTACATACTGGACTGCATACATCATCAATGAGGTAAACTTATTATTTACAAAAATACTTTCAGATATACTTCTTGGAATAGCAGTACACATTCCCATCGCTATGCAAATGGTCTACAGAGTGCAAGGAGATGATCAACTCCACAGCTAACCTTAATGACCTCAGCACCCACAGCCACCTGAAAAATTTTAATTATGTTAATGGAATGAAAATCACATTTTAAATTAATAAAATATGAATATATATTGCTCAACTGTGAATAGATACAGCAGCTTTCAAAATGCAATACAATACTAACTTTAGACAAATAAAATTCTAGGTTTTAATAATTGTGTCATTCATACTCATTGTACTATAAATGGAATTACATTTGATGCTGCTATACTCTGTTACCCATATTCATATAAATTATAAATAACAGTACAGTGAATGAGAAACAATGGATTTTAGATGCTACTGATCCTCAAAATATTCCAAATGAAACTTGAAAAATCAAGGTAAGCACATACAAATAAATAAAGGCAACATTTCAATACTTTACCTTCAATGGAAAAGGCTGATCCTTTCTGTGCCCTAAGCCTAAGCATCCTTGGGTGTTATGGCCCCATGAATACATGTCTCCATTTGATAAAATTGCAACAGAATATGAGAGACCAGCTGCTACTTTCTCCACTTTAGGTGTTTCCTGAAACACACCAGCCCCAAAAAGGGTGGGTGGGATTTGTAGTGGTTTCTGGGAATAGTCAGCAGATGGACCAAGCCCCAATAGTCCATATCCCCAAACAAATACTTCACCGGACACTAAAATAATTTTAAAAAACACATGTTAGCTATTGATGGAATTGCCCTTCAATTAAATTTTATAGCTTAAAAACTTCTTACTTAGTATTTCCCTAATTTGCTTTGTAAGGTAATGCCTGCCGCTGTAATGAGATCCTTCAAAAATTCCAGTAGTATTTAGGGGAGGCGACTGACAGCTGAGGTCATTTGCGCCATAGGGGATGGACAGGAAAGGATAAAGGGTGGAGAGAAACCCAGCATCGGCATTAGCCTACTCTTAACGAAAGTCGCCAAGGGGTCTGCAGCTTAACGTCCCATCCGACGGACAGCATACTCACTCAAAGTGGTGCCCTCCACAAATTCAAAAATTCCATCCCAAGGCCAGTATCAGAACAAAACCAGTTAAAAGATAAGGGAAGAGAGTTATGGTGGCGTGACAGTACACTGCACATGCCATTCAGTGGTGGAGGATAATGGCATGTCATATAATAGGATAGGATAAATTTCCTATCAACAAGATCCTTTAAGGAGGGATACTACTTTGTTTAAGAACCTAAGTACCTTGGTATTAGTACCCAAATAGAAAGTGAAGTGAACATGGGTATTACTTGGGGTTTGGTTTGGTTTTACTTGCAGCAAGCTAGAGAAAATATATCAAAACTGACAAATAAAGTGCCATTACCACTAGCAAGGTATGCTGTAAGTGGGAGAGGTATAACACATTTTGGTAACGTTGCACATCCTACCTTCCAAAACCTCTTAAGTCAAAAAGCATTGGGTGACCGAAGCAATTTAATGTTTAAGCAATAGATAGATTTAATGACCAATATCTATTTCTGCAGGGACCCTACTTCCTCATCCAAATCTGATCCATTACTATCTATGAAGAATACATGAGTGGATCATTAGTGATTTGCACATACAAATCTTTGCTTGTTCTTGAGATAAGTACCTCGCTTAATGATGGTGAAAAGGAAATATAAAACCTTTTAAAATTCAACTGCATGAAAATTATCGGATTAATACAATTTTTAATCTAGCAGTCAGGGTGGGGTTTCTCTGACACTCTGAACTCTTTTGTCACATTTTTCTCTTACTTTTCCCTAAAATGATGTATCTCCTTCAGTAGCCGAGTTTTCAAGCTTTTAGATAATTTTCATTTGAACATTTTTATGATTCAGGCACTCTTTTTAGAGTTTGACTGACTTTTCTAAAACTATGGCACATTGGGTGTTGGTAACACCAAATGTGACTTCGGTGGTTATGTTTTTCATTAGCCTGGCTGGACCACTAGTACTTTGCTGTACACCCCTAGTCTCTTTGTCATTAATTTTTATTTCTAGTCACGTATATGTGCCCAGCAATAATGGTTGCAAAGGTTTACAACAATACTGTCTACACCTTCCCTGTACATATTCTCAAAATTTCCAGTAAATTTACAGATTTGCATTTCTACATTTTAATTTACAACAATTTTCTTCATCGGGACGTTTCCTTCACATGCTACAGCAATAAAGTTTATTAATACCTTGGCTTTAGTATAATGGCATGATAGTCAAAGAGGGTTGATTGCTAGGATACTGAATAGAGGGCCCATGTTTGATTACTGTTGATATATCTGGGTACCTATACCTTCATACAAGCTGTGTGATTTTTTTGGGTACCCAATTTTCCTGGAAAACCAAAAGTGGCATAGGGAAAGGAACTGGCTCCCTACCATGATGTGTGAATTCCAATGCTAATGGGATTAGTAAGAGGTGGGTTCTATTCTCAATTATCAAAGCATCCCTTGAGTTCATTACTTCATTTCAGACAGTTAAGTATGAATTTATTTCACGCCGTAATTTTCAAGTGGACTCCTAACAGAAAAAACTTGCTAAAATATTTTTGCTGAACCCTTTATTGCATATTTTTCCATATGATTACTGATACTTATAATGATAGCAATGATTGCATGTATTATTTCAAACTGTAGGAAGAAAAGTCAATTTATGTTGCTTATTTTTCTCTGGACAATGTTGTGCTGAAGAATGGCCAATGTGCATACTTTGTATGCTGCCAAGATTTCACTGGGGGGATTGAGATGGTGCGGGGGCTAACGTACTGGCTTCCCACCCTGAGGGCACGGGTTCAAATCCCGGTGGTGTTGAATATTTTTCAGAGGTATCTCGATCCCTACTTGAGTTGCTTTGTGGAGGGCACTTTGAGTGAGTACGCAGTCCGTCGGATGGGATGTTAAACTGCGGACCCATTGGCGCCTTTCGTAAAGAGTAGGCTGACGCCGGGTTTCTCTCCACCCTTCATCCTTTCCTGTCCATCCCCTATGGTGCAAATGACCTCAGCTGTCGGTCGCCTCCCCTAAATACTACTACCACTAAGATTTCACTCTGCAGGTTACAAAGAAGGAAATTAATCTCAGAGCTCAAATCTAGAGCCGTATGTATGTAGTGAAAGAAGAATCTGGTCGATAAATTAGATGCATATTCTGTAATGACTCTAAGATTTTATTTGACATAGGATTACAGATTTTAACGAGGAAAACTATAATCTTACAGGAGAAACTCAAGAGCTGCCTACAATGTTGTCAAGTACAAATTAGCTGATCTTTGGGTTCTCTTTGTATTTCCACATGTTTTAGATTATAGTACTAGGGTAGTTTGAAAGGTTCTCAGAATCACCACCAGTTGTCAGTGCTAGCGCAACAATTTTCCCATGCAGTAATAGGTAATCATTTATGAGTAAACACGTAACATGTTAGCGCTCTGGGAAGAGATTGCTGTTCCCAAGTAGTGATTTGGGAAAATGGAAAAATTGAGATTCGAGCAGCCATTAAATACTTCATAAAGAAAGATATGAAAGCAAAGGAAATTCATGATGACTTTCAGAACACTTTATGGGGCTCTGCTCCTTCATATTCACCCGTTGCCAAGTGGACAAACAAGTTTAAGTTTGGTCGTGACGGCTTAGATGATGATACACGTAATAGTTGGCCCAAAATGTGCCATTACACCTGAAATTATTGCAAACTTGCATATAATGGTCATGGAGGATTGCCAACTGAAAGTGCGTTAAATTGCTGATGCTGTAGGGATGTCATCTGAATGGGCAGGTCACCTTTTAACAGTGGAATTGAATTTGAGAAAATTATAACCTAAATGAATGCCGCGACTCTTTATGCAGGATCACAACTGTATCAGAATGGAAATTTCTGAAGAATGCTTGACCCGTTTTAAGAGCACCCAAAACATTTTTGGGGCCGGTTTGAGACCACAGATAATACTTGGGTACACTACCATACCCCAGAGAAAAAACAGCACTCTAAGCAATAGAAACATGTTCATTCACCATAACCAAAGAAAGCAAATTCAATACGGTGGGCCAGAAAGGTAATGGCTTCAGTTTTCTTGGATGCAAAAGGGATTGCGCTGATAGATTATCTTCCCACAGGTCAAAAAATTACTGGACAATATTACGCTAACCTCCTGGACCAACTACAGCAAAAGACATGAAAAGAGGCCAGTTTTGGCAAGGAAAAAAGTCGTCTTTCATCAAGACAATGCATGCCCACACACATGTCGTTGCCTCGACAAAAATACGTGAACTAAGGCACAAATTCACCTGATTTGACTTCATCAGATTTCCATCTCTTCCCCTAGCACAAAATTTTCCCTGGTGGATGGAGATTCTCTTCAAACAAAGAACTAATAGCCAAATTAGACATGCATTTCGCAAGCCTGAAGGAAATCTACGAGGGTCATCCGGAAAGTAGTACCCGTTCGTGAAATAAAGACACAAAAGTAAATATTAACAAACATAAAAAATTTTATTTGAAAGAGGATACTTTAAACTACTTCTCAACATAATCTCCAAGCAAATTAAGGCATTTGTCATAACGTGTGACAAGTTTCTGTATTCCTGCTGCATAGTCCTTCGCCGCCAGCTCATTGAGATACGCGAGGGACCCATCTTGCACAAATTTTTGCATAATGCAGATGGTGTTTAACAATTTCATGAACAATTGTTCGAGAAACATTGGGAAAATGCTCACAGATGTCATCAATTGTGACGCGCCGATCGTTCCTCACGAATTCGTCAACTGAGCTCACCAGTTGGTCTGTAATGACAGATGGTCTCCCCGAACGCTCATCGTCGTGTGTGTTCCCCCTCCCCATGTTGAAGTTGCGACACCACCGCCGAACAGACGACTCGTCCATTACATTGTCTCCATACACCTCCTTTAATTGGCGATGAATATCACATGGGCGAACGTTTCTTGCATTGAGGAATTTAATCACTGCCCTCACTTCACAACTGGCGGCGTTCTCAATTTTTTTAAACATTGTAAACAATCACAGAAACAACACAGGCAATGCTAGCGTCACGCAACTTGGCTCAGAGAAGGCAGACAAGCCACTGAAGCTATCTGACCTCGTCCAGCGGCTACTCGCGTCGTCAGCACTTCATGCGGCACGAACGGGTACTACTTTCCTGATGACCCTCGTAATTTTTGAGATGGGATCAAGACATAGGAACATTGCTGGACCAAGTGCATTAGTGTACAGAGAGACTACATTGAAAAATAAAAAAGTTTCCATGAGCTAAGTTGTTTATTTCTATTCCATTCCAAGAACTTTTTAAATTACCCTTGTAACTTGGGACATGATTGTGAGTTGTAGAGGAATTTCTGAGTTTAGCATCAATGAAGTTCTTATCTGCAAATGCTGTTGGAGAAGTATTAACTTGTAATATTGGAGTGCCCAAAGTATTCTGATGCTTCCAGTTATGTATCACAAGCTGTAATAACCATCGAGGAGTTGCTTATGAACAATGTGGAAAGAGTGCAAGTTAGAACATCAGCCAGTCAAATCATTCAAGAGATTTTTTTTCATGCACAAAATGAAAGACAACAAGTATTTTCGGAAATATGAAAGGCTAATAAAATAATTCAAATTGTTGTGAAACCCCTGCTTTGGCCGATAAACATTGCACAAATTTGTCATAATTCCAATAATCTCTGTATATACATGCCCAGAGACATTTGGTGAGGGGAAAACTTAAAATTCAACTGATTCCAATGATATATGCTCTGAGGTAAAATAAATATGACAGAAATACTTAAAGCACTTAATAATGATCACTTTTTGATATGCAAAATGAAAAAGAAATACCATTAGTAACGAGGCAAAAGGATCCTCCAGCAGCAACATCTTTCACACGTCCCACATTAGGAGGTAATTTCAATTTCTTAGGAATAGATATCTGAGGTGTTGGATTAATGGTTAAGAGCTGACCATATTCATTGTTTCCCCAGCCAAATACTTCACCATCCTCTGCAATTGAAATTGAAATAATGTGGAATCAGACAAAACAAAACAATACATAAGGCACACCACTCAAAATTATCACACAAAACAGGAATGAAATGTCATTAATTTAACACAGAACAAAAAACTTAGGTTATTGGTAAAGCATGATGAAAATGATTTCATTGTTTCTGGGATGAATGCTAAATCTCTACCAGTAGAGGGATCTAAATTGTGTTTGACAGATTAGAATTAAAGCAGGATAATGAAATGCTATTATAATATTAAAAAAATTGAGTTTTTACATTTAGTCTGAGTTCCTTTTACAATGAGAAAGGCTTCACAGTATTTTACCGATCTATTGTGTCTATGATGCTCAGTTCTTGAGCTGTTACAGATGCAGAGCTTTTGATACTATCTGTGCAGACAGTCAGCTGCCTCAATTGCATTTCAAACATATATAAGATCTGTATGATATAGGTAATATGCCAGCAGTTTTTTCAGAGGAGCAGTACTTACAGAGGAGTAATAGACTTTATTTTTACAACTTTCCACCCCATGAGTCATGTATGCCATGCAGTTTTTTTTCTGGGGGCTCCTATCTGAGCATACTACAAAAAGTATTTATTTAGTAAGAAAAATTGCCAAGTGCATACTATATATTAGACCTCAAATAGGCCACTGCTTGCTTTATTTAAGATAAAATTATGAAGATTATTGGCAGTGAAAAACTACTATCTTGTGATTATCTAATAAGCGACAATTCTAATAAACTCATATTAAGAATTCACACACATTTTTCCCATACTTCATGTAATTTTAATACTACAGATTATGAGATGAATCAATTTACCTGAAGTGAAGAAGAAAATTCTCTGGAAAATAGAGATTAGAATTATTATAGTTGTTAATGCTTAATGGTGGCAGGATAAGTGAAAATTCAATTGACTGCATTGATCTTTGCCTTGTTATGAAATAAAAATGACATTAACACTCATGATATTTATAAATTATCCCTTCGAGATCATTAAATGAAAAAATTAATGCCAATAGTAATGAAAAAGAAGAATCCTCCAGCAGCAACACTGCAAAAATAAAATGAATTATAAACTACTTAATTTGCAACTAACCCATTTAAAGCAAAATTCTAACAATACCATATTTGGAAAATTAAATCATGATGATCTATTTGTCCATTAAATTACTAAGCAAACAGACTGGTAAAGTTAGTAATTCCATTTGTTTCACCATTTTTACAATGAAAGTACGAGGGTCATCCGGAAAGTAGTACCCGTTCGTGCCGCATGAAGTGCTGACGACGCGAGTAGCCGCTGGACGAGGTCAGATAGCTTCAGTGGCTTGTCTGCCTTCTCTGAGCCAAGTTGCGTGACGCTAGCATTGCCTGTGTTGTTTCTGTGATTGTTTACAATGTTTAAAAAAATTGAGAACGCCGCCAGTTGTGAAGTGAGGGCAGTGATTAAATTCCTCAATGCAAGAAACGTTTGCCCATGTGATATTCATCGCCAATTAAAGGAGGTGTATGGAGACAATGTAATGGACGAGTCGTCTGTTCGGCGGTGGTGTCGCAACTTCAACATGGGGAGGGGGAACACACACGACGATGAGCGTTCGGGGAGACCGTCTGTCATTACAGACCAACTAGTGAGCTCAGTTGACGAATTCGTGAGGAACGATCGGCGCGTCACAATTGATGACATCTGTGAGCATTTTCCCAATGTTTCTCGAACAATTGTTCATGAAATTGTTAAACACCATCTGCATTATGCAAAAATTTGTGCAAGATGGGTCCCTCGCGTATCTCAATGAGCTGGCGGCGAAGGACTATGCAGCAGGAATACAGAAACTTGTCACACGTTATGACAAATGCCTTAATTTGCTTGGAGATTATGTTGAGAAGTAGTTTAAAGTATCCTCTTTCAAATAAAATTTTTTATGTTTGTTAATATTTACTTTTGTGTCTTTATTTCACGAACGGGTACTACTTTCCGGATGACCCTCGTACTTTCTACAATAGTATCCAATAAATACAAAGATGAAATTGAATGCCTATTGATGGGTGTGAATTATAACTGAAATTTGTTGACTGACCTAACCATGCCATAAGTGTAATGTCAGCAAAATAAAATAAAAGTAGCAATTAATCAATAATTATAAACAGAAAGTTATTATAACATCGTATTTGAACATTAACTTATCAAATTACTTACAGTACATGCATTATTTTTATATTCTTTCACTAAATCTTTTACCCTGTCAATGGATTGGGTAGACAAAAGAGTAGTCAATGTCATGATGTCTTCGGAGCCTGGCTCTTGGAGAGAATGTGGAAACAAAATGGGTGGACTCTTAAGACAAGGGGCTTAAGGATGAAGGTCATAATCACCCAAAGAAGAGAAGGTAACAGTTTACAATGCCAAGTTCCCCCATCCATTTGAAATCACCAATAGAACTCTATTAAGCCACCAACAGAAATTCTAAAAGTGTATTCAGGGGTCATAAGTGTAAGGATTTCCTTTACTAGGATTCCCGTAGTGCATTCTACTACAGGTATTGAAATGACAGGAGGGGAATATGAGGACAATGATTTACCTGAAGCTCCACATCTACCAATCCCTTGTCTGTCAATGAATGATAAACTTGATGAAAAATGTCCCTGGCTAGAAACAACAAAGGGGGAATATGGTGCGCTTAATTCTAGGAAACAAAATACCTTTAATGTACTGGATATACTATAATTGGCATACTTGCTGCTCACATTAGTCAGGTTAAAGCTTTAGGGTACTCCAAAGGCTAAAGTCATGTGCCAGTTTGAACTTATTTTAAAATGCACAGAAAGTTGTATGCTTTAGGTCAAGGATTGCTTTTAGTTTTGAATTACACAATATTTTGAAATAAGCGAGGTTGAAATAATGAGATTTTACCTTATTTTCATTCAGTTGAGTTATTTATGGTTGTATATTGTACTGTTCAGGTTGGCATATTGACATTTGAAAAGAAGAGACACATTCATGTATACTTCTAAATTGAAACTAATAACACACACAAGGCAAATCTTTCGCACAAGTAGGTACTACATACTGGAAGGGGTTATTCTCCTTTAGAATATAAAATAAAACTATACATAAAAATTGTGAATTTACACCCGCTTAGAAAGTATTGATAGATGACCATTGCCATTTTGAAATTTAACAATAATTATACTTGCAACCAAGTGGATAAGTTATGTGTACTTAAATGCCTAACAGATAAATTGAGGAAATATAAAGGTACAAATGCAGCACATACCAGAAAGAGCTAGGATTGTGTCAGCAGTTGAAGACAACTTCACAATTTTATTTCCTTTGAAATCACCAGTGAGGTGCTGAAGCTTCCAAGATGAAAGTGTGTCTCCTTGACCCATTTGCCCATCAGCACCCCAGCCACATCCCCACACCTCCCCCTTCTCAGTCAGGAATAGACTGTTTCAATCACAGGCAGGCATACCCAAGAAAGAAATACACAAGATTATTGAGACCCAACACAATGACAATGGTATAGACATGAGCATTTCAGAAGGGAAGTTAATGGGAGGGAGCATATTTAGAAAACAAGGCTCATTGAGCCAGTATGTTTACAAAACGTACAAATAAGTAAAATATGTGAGGTGTCCCACAATATAGGTCTGTCTTGAATTTCCTTTCTCACTCCCAATAGTTTGTCTCCCCCCATTTTCACAGATACAATAAACTGCAAGCAAAATCAAGAGCTGAATATGGACAGTATTAATGGGGTGGCCCAGCAAGAAGAAAATTGGAAATTTATGACTTTTTAGACTCTTATCCTCAATTGAATTTCAAGGCTCAGAAATAATAGAGACATTTTTAGCTCCAGAATTGAAATAATACATTGAAATGGTCAAAACCAAGTTTGAATACATTGAATTACCTTAGACAACTATCAAACTTAGCAGAATTAAAACATATGTACATCAAATATTAAGCATTGCAAACTGCCTTAACAAGCACTCTGACAATGTGCATCATTCAAGGACTTTTTAATATACCTTTTCAAACAATAATACACAATTACACTTCAAAAATACTGCTACATTTCTAGAGCATGAGAAGCATGGCAGGCCCTAGAAATGGCCTAAGGGAATGTGTAAGCATGCAACCCTAAATGATCCCCTTATTTGAACTGTCATTGCTTTCAACTCCACCTGGGCGGAGAGATTAAAATTTTGCAAATAAGATTTGAAAAATTAAAATTAGGGTAAATCCGTATGCCGGAGTATTTTGAGGGCATTTCTTTGATAAGACACTGGCTTGAACTTAAAAACAAATAATGAGGAGCATGGAATAGTGGAGCATATAATCAGGGTTTCACTCTAATTTGACTTTTGATTGGTTTAAGAACATGTTATAAATGAATACATCAGTTATAAAGAAACTGACCTGTGATCCTGACCACACTCAACTTTGACAAATTTGGATCCATCTGGTGCTTTAGGAATGCAGTGAGGGATGTGTAAAGATCCTGGCTCTTTGGTTTCCTTTGATGGGTGACCACATTGGCCATAGTGATTGGACCCGAAAGTGTAGACAGAACCAGATGCCATCAGAACAAGGAGATGTGCACGACCAGCTGACAGACCTGCCACATGATCTGACGCCTGCCTACTCTTGCCCGAATGGACTGGAGGGAACCTGCTTATGGGTACAGGTGCCAGGAGAAGACCAAGTGGATGGCCACGACGTACAGCATGATAACCTTAAATCACATAGAATATCCTTTAAACAAAATTGGTATTCTATTAATTAAGTTAGGCTTTGGATGGAGACAGAAAGAATATCACTACATTTCTTAGATTTGTGTGATAAGACACACCCTGACGACCCATAATAAATAAAACTGTTCTTTAATTAAAATCTAATACAATAAAATTTATTTGCTCAATGATAAAGTAGTTACAGACATTTAATCGTTGATATAAGACATGTTGAAATATCTAAGGAGCCATGGATAACAGCTCAAATAAGAGGTCTCATAGACGAAAGAAGAAAATACAAGAATCCAAGCAATGAGAGTGAAGAAGACCTCTATAAACAGTTGTGATCCTAGGTCATACTCCGTTAACCAATGGGTAGGAATTTTCAGTTCTTACACCAATTAAAAAATTAGCCTGAAATTTGTTTGACAATTGCAGGTGAAATATGTACTTCTAAGACAGGAAAAATATGTGGGTGGTGCAATCTTACTGGATATAGGTGACAGATTTTGATACACAATTTTAGCTTTAGTCTTTCACCTTATTAATGAGAAAAATAAGCTTTTGTCATGAAAACCAGGAAATTAAATGTTTATATGAAAATTAAAACGGTTTTTTTCACAAGAACAACCATTTTTGACCGGGCTCAATTGTGAATTATTCAAAAATATGGCTATATCACATTTTCATGCCAGCATAATCGGCATTAAGTCACAGACTTAATGGAAAGTTTTCTCTCTATGAGAGAAATAGCATATCAAATAGATGGTATAATCTATTTTCATTGCCCAGGAGATGACTATACACACCCAAGAAATGACGAGCAAGCGAGCACTCCCTCATAGCTTATTTAATATGATGACAACACAGGGAGAGAGAACTAAATTAAAAGTAAAAACAGGAAATAAAGGGAAGCAAAGGTATTTGGATAAAGAAAATTAGTGATGATATGATACATGAGAATTTAGGAGAATTACAGCACATGATACAGCCTAGGGTTTTGCTGATAACCACTTTACTCTCTGGTTAGAAGAGGCAACTACATTAATACACACATCAGGTGCATTATTTCATAATTTTAAGAAACTTTATGGCAGAGTCAGCAACATTTACCTCTGAATTATTAATTGAAAGGCATACAGTTGGTGACAAAAACACAATTAATCAAATATTATAAGGCAAAGAAATAATTACCTATCTGTGAATCAGTGTTGATCCCAGTGCCAAAGAGTTGGTGTTCCTTTGAATCTACTGCAAAGGCTGAAAATCCATATCCACATGCAATATCGGTCACCTTTAAATTAAGAGAACAAAGAATAAACAAAATGAAATGTATTGGTTATAAAAGGGCCCCTACATTCACAAAAACTTGAGTGCATAGTAGGTTGGTATAAAAAATATGCCCCAGTACAGAAGCAGTAATAACCTTTCAATATGGTTAAGGAAGAGAATCAACCATAAACACAGTAATCAACCAGTTTGTCAGTTTTATCAGGTCAGTTTGGTAGGTGACAGTAGAGTTCACCCAGTACTAAGCCCGACGGCGTGTGAAATTCACACATCAGGGTAGGGGCCAGTTCCTTACCCCTGTATAGATTATGGTTTCCCAGGAAGATCTGGTACCCGATAAATCATATTGCTTGGTACCCAGAGAGGCTTGCCCGGGAATCGAACCCAGGCCCTCCAGCCAGTAGGTCCAACGCTCTACCCTTGGACTACTACAACCCACAAGTCAGAGAATAACATTCTAAAATGTATTAATATTTAGCTTTCAATTTTGGGAGCTATACCATAGTGCATGATATTTCATTACTTCTTGTTGGTGACATTTAAGTTAGTTACTAGTACAGCTCACCTTCCTGTCGACTACATCATAGTGGTAGTTATGGGAGGCTACTGACAGCTAAGGTCATTCGTATCATTAGGGATGGATGGGAAAGGAAGTGTGGAGAGAAATCCGGCGTTGGCATTAGCCTACTCTTGTCGAAAGGCGCCAAGGGGTCCGCAGTTTAACGTCCCATCCGACGGTCGTCGTACTCACTCAAAGCGCTCTCCACAAAGCACCTCAATTACTGATCAGGATACCACTGAAAAATATTTGTTGTCCCCAGGATTTGGACCGGGCCCTATTGGTGGGACGCCTGTACGTTTGCCACCGCGCCATCCCGATCCCCGATTACATCACTTTGGTGGCACTCAGGTGAATCAAAATTTTACGCCCATAAACTAAATGGCTCAAACATGACGTACAACCTATCTCTTGGTAAATTTAAAATGTCATATCTCATTGGAATATGATATCTAAGTCCTCGCCTAAGCATACATCTTTTTAAATAATTTGTAAAAAATTATGCTACACTTAAATACTTCATAACTGCCAATATTACTTGCTACAAGCTATATTTCTCTTCACACTTTAAAATAAATAACGATTATAAAAGTTATAATATTAACATGGAGAACCACAACCTTGTGAGTTTCTGCAAAATGTAATCTCGAGGGGCGATGAAGCATCCGGGGAGGGCTCCGTTTCCCTTGTATTTGGATCTGATTACCGAGACCTCCATGCTCTCCATTTCCCCAGCCATATACCCGGAGTGCCTTATGGGTTCCATATTCACCAGGGCTGTAATTATGAACTAAGCATACAATAAGTTAAATATAATAAAATAGCAGTTGACCACTTAATTTCTGAACTAATCTTAACAATTTAGTATTCTGAATTTATATCGGTACAATATGAATTGCCAGTCATAATCTTACATGGTAAACCGCAGATTATATGAACACTTCAACAGTAAGAATGTCTACAAATACATTCAAATTCGACAGCCATCAATTTTTATCTGGTAGTCGAATCAAGACTTAAACATGATTTTTTTACCCTTACAATGATCCTAACACTTAAAAATTTTGAAATTTAAACTAAAGTTGGTGCAAAAGAGCACCGAATTATCACCATTGAAAGGAAATGGATACAAGTTCATTAACCTGATTAACTTTAAAATTAGCATGTACAAATTGAAGTCATGCATCAGACTTCCTTAAACGATTGATTTTACCTGGCAAGTCGTCGGCTTCTTCAATATTTACAGGATAACGCCTCTTGCCGTAGTTTCTTAGACTACGCAGGAATATTTCTCTATGGCATTTCAAAAATATCTTATGTAATTCTAGCGAAAATGTACTATTTACCGCAACCGGCATTGAACGCAGCCACCTCCGTCACTCAATTTCGTAAAACTTAAAGTTATGCATCTAGTATTAGACAATGAAAATAATACTGTGGAATATAATACATGAAAAACTTAACTTATCGTAATGTTTAGGGGCACAAGGAATGTTTATCACTTAAAAAATGTTACATTTAAATACAATAACCAACAATCGAACAAATCGACTACATAAATTGGTGAAATAAATCGACTGAAACGCATTGGCCAACATATACATGATAGAAACTTGGAAAATAAAATTATTCTTCTATGATACCAACACTAATACATCTTCTGTAAATCTGGATCAGCTTAATCTGAAGCAAACTCTCTCTCATCTTGAATAATACATACTCAGGCGAATAATAATTAAATAACGAAAGTGAATATTTTGAGGCAGACACTGGTCAAGGATGAAATGTATTCAGATTGGGAAATTATGGTGAAAATGATTTGCGACAAATTAATTTTAACTTATTTTATTTCTCTGCTGAGTACTGCATGTGTAGTGCATTGCATGTATACTACGATGGCATTTCGATAGTCGTACTTTTTATATTTATACGTTGGTTTTTCTGCATAGAAGTCGATCTAGAGGGCGGCAGCTAACTTACATTGAATACACATTCCGAATAATACTCTTTCCAATGTAATTTCATATCTTAATAAAATTAGAAAATTGAATTATTCGATTTTTACCTCACTATTTCTGTTTTGGTGAAGATATATTTGTGAAGGTTTTTTTCTTGTTCTGTAATTTTAATCACCTTAATTGCATGTGTCTAGTACGATTGAAGTATGGCGGCGCCGGTGAAGAAGCGTTTTGTGGGCAGTGAAGATTCCGATCATCTGGATGATAACGAAGGTTCCGATAGCAGTGATAATTCAATTGAAGAAGATGAATTCGGTGCTGCTGAGCAGGAGGTTGGTAATTTTATTATGGTCGTGGAAAATTTGTATCTTCAGTCATTACCTCTTTGTGAAACTCATGGTTTGCGTATTTAATTTACCCGATCATTATTTAGGAAGTACAAGTGGATTTTGAAGGAAGAAATCCCATCGACTCCGACTTCCACGGCATCAAACAACTTCTTCAGCAGTTATTTTTGAAAGCTCATGTGAATCTTTCGGAGCTGACTGAACTTATAATATCTCAAAACTATGTCGGAAGTGTTGTCAAAGTAAGTAATTGGAAGCATGCTTTATCATAGTTGTTAACTTCAGTAAAATCGTATTTCGATTAATTTGGTGCATTTTACTTTTCTGTGTTCTATTCCAATTTTTTTCATTGCAATATGAAAGACTTCGGAGCCTTCTGCATTGTTCAAGTGATCATCTATGTATTTTTTGTATTGTTTTTCATTATTGTATGGAACGTTTAAGGTTCAATGAACCTCTCTTCTTCGTTCAGTAGTATTAGTGCATGATTTTATCAATGATGCATTCTTTTGCTTTTCTTCAAGGAGTTCAACGAATAAAATTTAAGTTTGGATGTCCAAGATTTGCAGTCTTCCTTTTCTAGTTATATATCCAAATTGGTAAATTTCGTAAAACATGTTCATATGTAATGGTTATCGGTCATTTCTTAATGGTTCAATGCTAAGAAAATGTGTAGTTGATACATGGCCACGTGTGTTAGTCGGGAATTGACTGCGACGATGGGCGAGTCCAGACTCAACTTTCACTTTTTACTTTTTCATTTGCACCACGATCGATTGGCGGGATGTTTGTGAGCATGTTAGGGTTATGACCTGCGTCAGGGTCAATGGAAATGGTAATTTTAGAAGTTATTTATCATAATTCTGGCGCTAAGTAACATTCTACCTTATACATGAAAGCCGAAATGATAAACTTGGAGAATTTACGAGTGGTATTTACGCGACACCGTTATTGAAACCATTCCTATCAACGCAGGCGCCATGGAGTAGTCGGCCAATCTAAGTGCTAGGGTAAGAATGAAGGAGCGTCTTTACAGATGAATGTATTTTTATATTACCAAATCAAGGAGTGAAGTTCAACTAATAATTCACCGTTATAAATGATTACATTTCGTTGAATTCATTGTAACACTAGAGTTAAAGAGTGAAATTAATTATGATCGTAAATAGTTGTCTAGCTTCCATTTCAGATGAAATCATTAAAATTAAATAAGAATAAGGTCACAATTAAAGATTTATGAATTTATAGTGGGGTCATATCAGAAAAATACCACTCCATTCTTCACAATGTCTTTGCATTTGGTATGGAAAGCGAGGAGTTTTTTTTAAAGCCGTTCGGATTTATACCTCTTTTAAATGTTATCTTAAAGTTTATTGTGTTTTCACTGGGAGAAATTGACAACTCCAACTTCTGTATTCTTAAATACGTTACTATTTTACTGAGCAAATATTGAAAATTACTTTTTCCTCGTGTGTCGTTTTAACTGAATGGGATATTATTTATCGGTTTGGTCGTTAGCGTTTGCATCGTATGTATGCATCAAAATACCCAATATTTCACCGAATGGGGGTTAGAGCGATTCCTCATGAACTGGGCCAATTTTTGCGATCCTCAATAACAACGCTTTCTAATTCTCAAAAATTTGTGTTAGTTTTAATAGTTTTAAATTAAGTTCAAATCCAAAATATTTAAATCTCAATGTGATATTAGTTGGAATTATAAGACTATCCATCTAGACTTGAGGAAAATATACCCCAATGAAAATTAGTACTAAGTAATAGATTTTTGTCTTTGATAGTTTAACTGAAAGAGGTAAACTAGTGAAATTTACATATGCTAGAGAAACTGTCCTCGATTTCAAACAGGGTGTCATAATTGTTCTCACATATGAGATCGTAATTTTGTGTTATTACTAGTTAAGCATACCACATTTAAATAATTTAAATAAAGTGACATTTTTATGTCCTGATTTGGGAAGTTGTCAGTTTAAAGCCACAAAAAAATGTTGCATTTTTGGTGTATTTGGCAGAATTTTGAATGCAGGTGCGACATATTTCTCAACAAATTGACTTGAGGACTGCCACTCCAACCCTATTTTTTGGTCATAAATTGCACTTTTTGTACCCATAACAACAATAAAGGGACACCCTCAGGGAGACTCAATATTTCAATCTGATGCTCACCAACATTAACCTACATCAGGTATATTAACAGGGCTGCCACCTACTATTAGAAAAGCCTGGTAAATTGAGAGAATTTAAGAAAGATCACTAAAATCTTTTTTATCCATTTCGCCACTATACAACAACACAGGTGTTCTGTGTTTGTTAAAATAAGGCTGAGTTGTTAATTTTTTGGCAGATTTTAGTTTCTCAATAATTATAGTAAAAAAATGAAAAAGTTTGATTCTTGATTGCTTGTTCCCTACCATCCTCAGGTAGACATGCTTGTCATCATGTGACCTCTTCCTTAATTTTACTATTAGCAAGGGTGGCTAGCATGGCCAATGTACAGTTGTGTGCGCCATGCAACAAACTGATGGACCATTCCCTGATTATCTAAAGATGATACTTATGATCGCCTACCTATTGCTTTACCACCACGTGGGCCTTTTTTGTTATTGGTGATGCTAGATATTTCCTGGGAGAATTTTTTTTATTGCTTTTGGGATCAAAATGATTGGTAAAATTTCATGCAGTGATAACCTTTGAAATTAACTCATTTTCCTGTAATATCAACTTTTGCTGTGAGCAAACATGACTTGTGGTCAATTTTCCTCTTACCAATATATTAAATGAAATTTACAGTATTCCTAAAAGAGCTCTTAAAGTTATTCAATTAAAGTTCTCTCACAATTGAAGCAGAAATGTTGATGTTTACCTCCATAACAGCAGTGACTGGAGCTATGGGTTCACCTCCATTTGAAATTCTCATGTTAAACCATGTACTTGTTTCGGATTAAAGAGCATATTTTCATAAGCCTCTTGTGCATAGAACCCTGTGGCATCCCTCAGAAACTTGAAGTTGCTTCCCCTGTTGATTGTTTCTCAAAAACTTGATAACATTATGTACGCCTGTGATACTCGTGCTTCCATTTAAAGTGATGTGAAATGAAAGGTTTCACTCTTCTTTTTTTGAGCATATGTTATACTCTTTGTGGTAAGACTTAGTGGTTTCTGTATTTTCCCAGGGTTAATAGTGTCTAACTTTATGCTTACATAAACATGTCTATGATAGGTTTGGCAAGTTACATTCACCTTATAATTACATTTCATTTTTGATTAGTACACACCTAAAAGTTACTAATGGTACTCATACCGATCTTTCTCGTTAACTGAAACATTGGTCTCATTATGATGTACTTCAAATGATGTCTAAACATATTCATGAGCATACTTATTATGAAATTATAAAAAAAAGTTGATTTTCCGCAGCACAAAAGTGTAAAATAGCATAGTCCTCAATTTGAATTCATAGAATGATTAACCTGCAAATTATATTTTTTTCAGCAAAGTGAGATAGATGAAGAAAGCGATGGTGAAGATGAAGATATGGACAGTAATGATGTTTTTGGCATCACATCTGTTGTTAATTTAACTGACAAGAAGGTATGTGATTGAAGACTAATAGTGTGGTTTTATATGGAGATTTGACTGTTTATCCTAGAATACCACAAGCCTGTGTTTTTGTTGCTATTTTACTACTCTAATGGTATTTTTATTTAGGATTTAGAATGTGTGCGCCAGCTTAGGTCTCTGCTTCTGGAATTGTGTGAGGAGCACGGGAGCAATGAGACCAAAGAATTAGTCCGCACTCTGGTGCAGTCAAGTGGCCAGCAGCATCATGTAGGACTCCTGATTACAGAGAGATTTATTAACATTCCTGTCCAAATTGCTGTTCCACTTCTTGATAGCTTGAGGTAAATTATAGTAATTTACTAATGATGACAGCTAGTCCTTGGTATACCTATTTTTATTTCAGTGTGAGCCCTTGTCTATAACAATCTAATCATTGGATCTCTTTTGAGCAACTTATGTTCAATTTTTGAATCATGTGGCAATCTAAAATTATACTTAATGGTTTCACATGTGGTCTGTTGGGATAAATTTTGTGCAAAATTTTATCATGTTAAGAAACAAAAGAAATAAGTGAAAATATGGTTATTTTCACTGGTGACCTTATGTTTTAGATGCTGCTAATGCTGAAATGTTGTGTATTTCTTGAAAATGCAATTTCTGCATGAGATGGTTCACTTCTAAGAATTTTTTAAAATCATTACGAATGTAATATTATGGAGAGAGAAGTAATGCTGAACATTTTTCTCATTGCACCTAAATGTGTTGCAATTCTTTTCTTGATGTAGCCAACATTCTTGGATATTGTATCTGCTCAGTTTAAGCTGTTTGAGCAGGCCTCATATTCATATTCCGAATGATATATGCTCTTTCTGTTACTAATCACTAAATGTGAATTAACCCAGTGTACATAGACCAAATATAATTCTGGATATTCCTTCTATCGCCGGGTGATAATATCCTTTTGTTGCTGACATATTTACTTTTTGTTGGCTCTTTCCAGATTAAACTTGAAATATTGTTAGCATAGGTCACATTAGTAGTAAGACTACTGCAAAGCCATAATGCGTTTCAGAAAAAAAATCAAGCTGTTGGTAACAATATGCAAACTACAGGTAACTGAAGTGCAAACAATAATTTAGACATAGGTCTGAGCAGATCTTTTATCAGATAGCAATGAAGTGGCATAACCACTATTTTATGTAAATAAGAGGGTCATCCGGAAAGTAGTACCCGTTCGTGAAATAAAGACACAAAAGTAAATATTAACAAACATAAAAAATTTTATTTGAAAGAGGATACTTTAAACTACTTCTCAACATAATCTCCAAGCAAATTAAGGCATTTGTCATAACGTGTGACAAGTTTCTGTATTCCTGCTGCATAGTCCTTCGCCGCCAGCTCATTGAGATACGCGAGGGACCCATCTTGCACAAATTTTTGCATAATGCAGATGGTGTTTAACAATTTCATGAACAATTGTTCGAGAAACATTGGGAAAATGCTCACAGATGTCATCAATTGTGACGCGCCGATCGTTCCTCACGAATTCGTCAACTGAGCTCACCAGTTGGTCTGTAATGACAGATGGTCTCCCCGAACGCTCATCGTCGTGTGTGTTCCCCCTCCCCATGTTGAAGTTGCGACACCACGGCCGAACAGACGACTCGTCCATTACATTGTCTCCATACACCTCCTTTAATTGGCGATGAATATCACATGGGCGAACGTTTCTTGCATTGAGGAATTTAATCACTGCCCTCACTTCACAACTGGCGGCGTTCTCAATTTTTTTAAACATTGTAAACAATCACAGAAACAACACAGGCAATGCTAGCGTCACGCAACTTGGCTCAGAGAAGGCAGACAAGCCA
Organism: Hetaerina americana; assembly: GCF_022747635.1. Taxonomy (NCBI): domain Eukaryota; kingdom Metazoa; phylum Arthropoda; class Insecta; order Odonata; family Calopterygidae; genus Hetaerina; species Hetaerina americana. Next base: position 55,161,844 of record NW_027286763.1, on the reverse strand, counting down.
CTGAAGCTATCTGACCTCGTCCAGCGGCTACTCGCGTCGTCAGCACTTCATGCGGCACGAACGGGTACTACTTTCCGGATGACCCTCGTAGATATCCTTATTTGAGGAGTGAAGGGGATCGAGATGGTGCGGGGGCTAACGTATTGGTTTCCCACCCAGAGGGCCCGGGTTCAAATCCCGGGGTGCGGGGGCTAACGTGTATTGGTTTCCCACCCAGAGGGCCCGGGTTCAAATCCCGGCGGTGTTGAATATTTTTCAGAGGTATCTCGATCTCTACTTGAGGTGCTTTGTGGAGGGCACTTTGAGTGAGTACGCAGTCCGTCGGATGGGAGGTTAAGCTGCGGACCCCTTGGCACCTTTCGTAAAAAGTAGGCTAATGCCGACGCCAGGTTTCTCTCCACCCTTCCATCCTTTCCTGTCCATCCCCTATGGTGCAAATGACCTCAGCTGTCGGTCGCCTCCCCTAAATACTACTACTACTACTTGAGGAGTGAAGTTATTACATGTCACATAAAATTAGATGCTGCTCAGTTTACTTAACATTCCTAGGGAGTGCTGATTTGGGGAGTATTTTCTAGCAAGTGTGCCAGTAAGTCAAATGGGAGAAATATTTGCTGGATGTAGTGAATATTTGATCAGTAAATGCATTATAAATAATTTGAGAAGTTTAGTATTGGTATTTAACACTTAGCCCCTTAGTAATTGAAGTAACATAATAAATGAGGAATTTTAATTCAGCCTGCATCAAAAAAGTATTTTGTTAAGCAAAGGCAAGCCCGGTCAGTTGATTTGATTAATAGGAAAAGTAGTAGCTCAATATAAAATGTAAAGTAAGGGAACATTGGTATATTCCTAGAAAACCTATGTGGTGTAATATTTTCGTAGTCAATTCAAAATGATTCAGGACATACCTTGCCAATTAAAAATATTGTACGAAAATATTATGGATTGATTCCATCACAATAAATATTTATATACTGACTTTTAAATTTATGCCTGGGGATGGTAATGAATGGTAATGGATATAAATATAGTTAAAGAGTGCTGGGCTGCTGATGGGAGAGGGGGGGGCTTTTGTTCAATTCCATGTGATTCCTCTGGGCAATCTCCCCCCCATGCTGTGATGATTTGACTACCAGATCTTACTTGAAAACTAGGTGGCACAGGGAAAGGAACTGACTCCCCCCAACCAGATGTGTGAATATCACATGACATAGATTTAGTACAAGGTGAGCATACCCTCATCTATCAAACCAACCCTCATGTGGTTGACTGTAGTTTGGTTTCTAATGTGTAGTGGTTTTTGGATTTCATATTGTCATTAATTCATAGTAGTGACCATCAGGTATGACTACAATGATATATGTAATAATTGGGAAGGAAAAACACGTTAAAGCTGTAATAAAAATTAATCCATTTTGTTGTGAACTCAGATATTAGTTACTGTAAATATATTATAAAAAAATTAAATTCATAATACCATTCGTGCCTCTAACTTTCAATTAGTTTTGAAGACTTGAGAAGAAGATGAATCTCAGTGTCAGTAATGCACTTCAGAATATCATTGTTGATGCTGAAAATCTAAAACAACTCCTGCAACAAAAAGACATGCCCAGGAAAATTAAAATCCACAGCAAGTTCATTGAATCCTTGCTGATGTCTGGGGTGCCCCTAAGAATGAATTCCCGTAGGATTCCACACATACAAACTTGAAAATACTGACTATCTTCAGTCTTTTACAAAAATTTGGATCCCAACTGCAGAAATCATTTAAAAGTTTAAAATCAAACCTGCAATGACATCTGAAAGGCTAATGTTGCATTTTTTAAATAAATAAAAGTATCCATGAACTTTTTTCATCTACAAGAATGATGGTTATTTTTTTTATTGGTTCAATGAATACTGAATGTGTATGGCCATAGCAGCTTAAAACCCAACAATGTTACTATTAAAAAAACTTGATTTTTCCAAGAAGTCAATCACTAATCAGTTTTCAGGCATTATTAAAAAGTGTCACCACCACTAGTTCAATTTAATTTTATGCATAGCATTAAAGTTATATTTAAAAATAATGCTGATGTTTTTGCTATGAAAGGTTATTGCATCAAATTATTTTCTATGTGTATATTTTCAGCAAAGAAATAAAGAGAGCACAAGAAAAGAGAATGCCATTTGACTTTGCTTACTACATTCTTATATGTAAATTATATAAGATGGATTTAAAATCAAGCAAGAAAGGGCGCAAGAATAAAGGAGGAAAAGGGAAGAAAGAGGGTGGTGAAGATTTGAGCGTTATTTGGTCCAATCCAGAAGAGGAAGTCATTGATGAGGTAATTTATGGGCTGTGCCCTGATGGTGTATAGCCACTATTTCTTTTGTATGTGCTCGTGGGCTGTGTATGTATCTTATTATAATTTATTTGGATAACTGATGGGAGAGATTTGTCTTTGAGTGTATGCCGAGGAAAAAGCTTGAAGAAACCCAGAGAAATAATTGTGGGTATAGACACCATACATTTTCAGAGCTGTGAACCTGGACTTGAGAAAAATCATGAAAGTGTTATTTGAGCCGTTTTTATTTTGTTCACTCCTTCACTGCATCATTCTTAAGTAGCAAAGTTCACTGCTGTCTCTTCAAATCATGTTTCATTGTTTCCTGTAGGTGGTGAAGTACATATCATGAAATATTGTCACCTAGAGGAACTTTCAAGTGAAGTAAACATCATACAATCTTAAGAATGTAGTGATTTAAGTTATTATAAAATGAGAAGGTGGTAATATTATAAAGTAGTAAAGTGTGCAACAAGGAGAGTATTAAGGAAAACAACTACCTATGCATGAAATATTTCTTTTTGTGGGTTTTACTTTATATTTTGTTTGAATGATGCGGATAACTATAATTATGAAAGTAATTCACATTTTATTCATTTTCCTGTGTGTATTTTGATTAGTTGTTCAATTTAGAATACATTTAGAATTTGTACTATTGCATGGAATAAGAATATTCCAATGTCAATCAGCACATAAGTTTACTTTAGTGGACCATTTCATATAGTTGTGATTAAAGGCAAATTCCATTGCATGTAAAATGATAAAAAATTGCAAATATTTCTCAAAATATTTTCTCAACTAGGGTTGTTGTACTCCACTGTTATATCTTTAGGTTATTTTTTCATTCAGATGCCAATGCTCAAGTTATTTTTCCCAAACTGAACACACATTTAACTCTATCTTATTAAAAGCCTCCTGTCCATCTAATTTCATTTATTTGCATTTGTGTTTTTCCAATCAAAATTATCTATCAGTACTTAAGTTGCATCACATTAACAATGAACATTATTACTTATATTGGTCATAGTTCATTTTTAAAATAGATTATATTGATGCAATATTAATTAATTGTAAAAATCAATAATCAAATTATATTTTATCGACATATGCCAAAAGTTATTCCCAAAGCATATTCCTCAAGCCTTATTAAATTAAGAAAAGTATACTATTTTTCTTTGGCAGCCATTAATCGAAAATTGCTTTCCTTAATTGGGAGAAATGAATCGAGAAATGGCAAATGTATTTGAGTTAATTCCATCTTCACATAGTAAATTTTTCTGAACCCTTGGGGTTAATTAACTTGTATGCAGAACCACCTTAAGAATGCTTTCATGATCTCTTTTTCACCAGCCTTCCATCCAAGTCTCTATGTTCTGTTGTGGTTTTTTCCTCCATGGGAAAATATTATGCTTGTATTATGTGACAAGGAACCTTTTGTTTCAATTTTTAATGCAGGAAGCAGACTTCAGGTTTGAATTCTGTGTTAAGGACGAGGCTGGCTCTGGCCTTGGAGGCAAGTGGGGAGAAGGAGATGCTGAAATGATTCCATATCGACGCGTATTAATACTTCGTGCTGATCGTTTTGACCATGCAATTGCCAAAGTCAAAGCTTTTGTATCCGAGGAGACATCCTCGAAAAAATAACTCTTTGGTTGGCCTTGTGCAATGCTGAATAGCTGCCCAACTGATGACATTGCATTGTTGCTTCGTATCAACCGTCTTGAGTTAAAAGACAATTGTGTGCAAGCTTATGGTAATGTGATGCTCCATTTTGTAATGGATCTCCTAAGACATTTGAATTAATGCAGGTGCATAATGGCTAGTCCTTGTATGAAAAAGTATGTAATAATTCCCATTTTTCTACCTTGATGACCTTTTACAATTGGAAGAGCTATTCATATACCTTGAAAGTGGCCTTTGATTTTTTCATAATTACTTTTCTTGGTATAGAATACTATTTTTCTACTTTTCCACCTCATGAATTTGTTACAAATTTACATTTTGTAATATCCTACGACTTAGTATCAGTGAATAGGTGGACAGAGTAGATAATTTGGTGCAGCAGCCAGCAGTACACTTTTTGAAATCTCCATTTGATTGAATTGACAGTATGAAGTCTAGTCATTTTTGCACCTGTTGTTACTGCATTCACTTATTTCTACTTTGTTATGCTTTTTGTGAATAAATTTTCTCACTTTTTTAAAATCAGAATAATATTTCAATTAATAGCTTATGGTCTCAACAACACTCCTACCTGTGTGCCCTGTAAAAGTGAGGAGCTTTTCTGGTGAATGTGTATGGAATGACTACTTGGCTCATTAAGATATAAGCAGTGTATAATTTACACACTAATCATAGTAGTTCATGTATGGTTTGGTATATATATATTGTGTAAATATTGGTGGCTATTCTGTTGCAGATGTTTTGGCTGGCATAGTCTGTTCAGGGTATGCTTGCCAATACTTAATAATTTACTTCACTGTTAGGTCTGGCCCATTTCAGGTAATAAGGGAGGTAATACTTGCTCATAGGGGAGAAATGAATGCAGGGGAAGTAGAAAAGGAATTGGAAGTGGGGAAGTTTGATTTCCTCTCCTCCACTTGACAGGCAACATTCATAAGCCTCAAGTTAGCTTAATTGTCCATAGACGGTGAAAACTAGAATGTTTACCTTGAGAATAAATTAAAATGGAAGGCTTTTCGGTTAATTTTGCACACTATTCATGCGGAAATGAGATGCAGCGAAACGCAAAGCATCGCTAATAAGTCTGTACGTACATAAAACCACTGACGTTTGGTGGAAACACCATTAGTTTTTTTCATTTGTCAGAGTCTGTGGATAAACTTTTCTTTGACTGGCTACCTAATAGGCTTAGCAGAAAGATATATGTACATGCTAGTGAAGCAAGGATAAAATTGTTCATACTTCGTTTACAGAATTCATTAATTAGTGAATGAATAATTAAATATATTTGTAAAAACATATCCATTGGTGCTGCCACCAGTGGAATGGGCACTTCATTGGAATTAAACTCCTGTGGTAATGGGTATAACTATGTAAATGCTTGCCAAAAGCTAGTAATGGTGAATACATTTTTGTTCCCCACACCATTTTTGTGGGATGAATACCATAGTACTGGCAGGCTATATAGGCGTAAAACCAACAAGTTATCCCCCAAGGTGGCTTGTTTGAAAGTTACGCTCACCTAATACCAAGCCAACTGCATGTGAAATTCACAAACTACTGTAACATTGTACGTTAAAGCTTAAGGACCATTTACCTGGTTTAGCAGTGGTTTGTTTCATGCAAAAGTATACATTTTGTTTAACGTTATTTTTCAATTAATATATCTTATCTTTACCTATCTTTCATTTATCCCAAGATTTATTATGACTTTTATGATGAATAGGATTTATTAATATTTTAAAAATTTAGTTGAATAAGGTATTAATTCATGCTCGCTGTTATGGCGCAAAAAGATTGATGGTTCCATTGTGCCAACGCCATGTGTTCCCAGAATTGGAAACTGATTTATTTAATGAGGTGATTGGCATAACTTATGACTTTTTAACCACAAGAAACATGTAATTGAATTCATGTCAATTTATATGAAAGGGCCCTCTAGTCCTCTACGTAGAAGGCGGTCTGGCATTTCTGGGTGCCCTCAATGACCCTGTGATTTTTTGGTTTCTAGGTATTTCAGGAAATGAACTGGTCTTTCTATGATATTATTATAATTCTGCATACTGTTGGGCTGGCAATTAGAATTAGATGAATTCTAGCCTTGCCTATCAAACCAATCTTGGTCAAAATGTGGTGGGTCAATATATGTTACTGGGGAAACCTTCACTCACAGTCATACCCATACCCATGGCATACCCATTTGACTGATATGTTGTTGCAAAAGAAAAAATTGAGGTACACTACATTTAAGATTGTTTTATTGCAAATGTAATAATTACAGTTTTCTGTTTAATGATTGCAAACAAAAAATAAACTTCTTTTATACACTAGGAACTTTTTGGGGTAGTATGAATATATGTACAATGACAACTTATTTCTCCAAGTTGTGTATATTTAAGCACAGATTAGCGTGAAGTAGTTTTTTTTGACCTGATATATCTATGTCAGGTAATCATTACACTCATTGAGTATATTTTCTCCTTTGATTGATGGACAGTTTCCTGGTTCTAATATCTCTCTATGATTGTATAGAGTAAATTTATAGAGGGTGTTACATTTATGTGTAACAGTTTTTCCTGGAAGCAAAAGCTCAGCAAATTGTTTCTTACACCATTTTCATTGCGCATAAAAGCATACTTCAATACCTATTTTGGTAATTACTTGGCAAGTGAAATGGCTGTTTTTTTGTGGCTAATGCATGTATTATATTTTAAATATAATCTTTAAATCCATAGGATTTGATAATCAAATTTTGGAACTGTAAAACTGTATTAGTCTACTCCATTTGGTTGTAGGACTTCTGAATTCTTCTTCTCATGTGACAAACCGGTTCGCCTTTTTAATGTACCAAGAATCCCAAGCATTTCCTTAACGGCTGGTGGTTGATCGTCCTCTGCCTTTCCAATGTATTTCGGTCGTTTTTTCTGAAAAAATCAAAAATTATATCAGGTTGGTGAAATCATGTGCTTTTTTGTAGTTCAGCTGACATAATACCACTAATACGATATTTTAGTTGAATATTAACAATTACCTCTATCTCTTTTAACTTGAGTTGAATATATTTGCCCATTGAAATCTGTTAAGTTTAAAACAAGTCTTGGGAGTAATTGTTTACGAGTGAATGGGTTATTAGTGCCTGTGATTTTATAAAATTATGAATTGTTTAGAAAAAAATAGCCGCAATTGTCACAAGACTACTTACTTTTTTGATGTTACTACAGTAAAAATTATTTCCTGTTTATTAATTCAAAGAAACTCACTTTAAATAAAGAGGGTTTTTGAGGGATACATAGATTACTCGTGAACTTTTTTTCATCATATGAAACTGTTAAATGTGAAAGGATTTGATTGGGCTACAGCAAAATGTACTTTGTTTGGAAAAAATCCCTTTAAATGTTGATAAAGAATTTTGGTTTGAAATAATTTTAATATAGACCTTTCAAGATATTGTTAAAGGCTTGACTATAGTTGGTCATATGAAGGAATTGCATTCCCTTTCAAATCAATTATCCGTGGATGATATATATTGTGGAAATTGAGCCCTGGTGAGATGGATGTGTGGTCATATTTCCACCAGCATTTTGCATCCTTAAATTCCTTAAAAATGAAAGCAAAATTGCACAATCTTTTTATCTCATAAAAGAAAATTTAATTGTGTCCTATACTTTGCTTTTGAGAGACCACAAATTAAGGTAAGTGGGTTTATAAAACAATAGGTTGCATTTGTTTCCATGCTTAAATTAATGTCATGTGACTGCTACTGTGCAGAAAGTTTATATTAATGTTTGTAAAAAAAAGATATTATTTAATTTATTTCCTTACGTGGTAGACGTACTTACCTCAGTATTTCGCAGTGTGAATCTTCCACCTTTAATTTGATTAATTATGTCATCCAGGGCTGGGGCTGTAAATAGGTATTACACAATATTAATAATATGCCTTACTTTCATGATGCTCCGAAATTAATGTATAAAACGAGCCATGATAAATTATGAAATTTAGTAGATATTATGTTTGATTTCAATTTGAACTTTCATGTTGTTGTCCGGAGATTCTTTCAAGTAATACATATCCATCCTCTCAAAGATGTTTATTCTTAATCAATATTCTTTATTGAGAAATTTTATGTATGATATATGCTATGTAAGTAATGTTAATTATCCAGTAATTTTGATATTACACTGACTCAAAACTCATTTGGTTATGAAAAAGGTTAGATTAAGTCTAAAGACTTGTATACACTATGAACATTCATTTTTGGATTTATTCTGAGAAAATTTATTGGGAATAGGGTTTCAACTTTCTTAAATGACTTTCACATCTGTAACCAAGAGACTGCTACATCGTCTGTCTGAAAACAGCTGTTCCAAGGAGAGGTGAATACCTGGTTTTTATGTAACCATTCATTTGATAATTATTGCATTTGAGCCAATAATTTGAATTCTAGGTATTATTTGAACACATGGCTGCCTGTGCCAGCTTTGAAATGCATGGGCACATTATGAACTTGGAAACCATGCTTAAAATTTTTTTGAGGTTTAAAGTGAATGGCTGTGGTTTCATTTGGAATATATGATATGGCAAAAAGGTATGATTTCATGATAGACTTTTTGGTTAGATGTGGTGTGTGTTGGCGTCTAGATAGGTTGTTGGTAAAGAAGTGGAATGTTCACCTGCAGGTGTAACAGAGCTTGCAGACTGCTTTCTCGGGACTCCTTTATCATCTTCTGTTGGCTGCTGACAGTCGGATGCGAATAGTGGGGGAGGCGGTATGAGTATTTGTGAAAGGGAAACAGTGCCACTGGGAGGTGGGGGTGGAGGAGGTGGTGGGGGCGGAGGTGGAGGAGCAGCTTGAGTTGGATGATGTGGTTGTTGACAGTCTCCTGTTCCATTGCTACTCAAATCCTGATGATTTTCTAGCTGTTTTACTGTGATAAGGCAAGTAAAGAGAATGGTGGTAAATTGAAAGAAGATAATTCACTCCCATTGCCCTTATATTTTTAGGACATAATAATAGTAATAATATATTTATCATTTGGTGGCTTGTACAGCCCAAATTGATAGTTATCTTTGCGTGGAGACATTAATAAGAAGACAAAAAGACATTAAACCGAACTGCATTCTGGTAAAAACATTTTCTACCAATATTCTTGTTAGTGATAAAAGGCTTGATTATTAAGCCATTAATGTAGTATTTTAAATTTTAGCATGTCATTTTCCTAGCTCCCCCAAACCCTGCATTTGATGTATTTGCTACATTTATGTCCAAGACTTGCACTTCTAGTTGTATTTCATATTTAAATGAGCAAATGAAAATTTTACGCGGAAAGTATTGATTTTTTTCATTAAACAGCATTAGAAAACAAACATTTCTGAATTCCAGCACAGGTCTTGGATAATATAATTTATTAGCCTATGTGCAAAGAAATTTCCTATTAATGCATCCACTTCATTCCACTCAACCTGTAATTAAGTTTTGGTGCAAGAGTGGAAGGATTGAACTACAAATGCATATAGTAGTAAGGATAAATAATTACCCTGGCTCAGAGGTGCATTGCCAACATTGCAAGAGCTTGTAGAATCAAATCATTAGGAAAAGTGTTAAAAATGATGAATAATATTTAAAATGGATGAATAAAATTATAGGTAAGATGACCTCACACCAGTGCAAGACATGTAAATGGCTCAAAACATTTCCATAAAATTAAATGTCAAAAACTGTTAAGCACATGTAGGTGGAAATCGGAAAGTCAAGATTAGGAAGCCAATTCATATGATCAAATGATAATTTTAGGATGAATTCACATATATTTGCAGTTGTGGATAACTACTAGAGTATAGGTAAAATTATGTTCAATCAGGATTCCATCTTAGTCTGAGAGCCATAACCTTTTATGACGAAGAAAAAATAAATTGAGAATATAGAATTTCAAATTTTTGTGGAGGCACACTTAAATATTTACCCTTTTCTTCTGCTTCAGCAAGTCTCCTCTCGGCTTCCTCTGCGCGACATCTTGCCTCTCTCAGTTGCTCCTCCACTACCTCCAAACGTGCTTCAGCGACTTTGCTTTCCAGTTCACTCTATAAAGGAAAACATTGGAAGTTAGGTTGTTACATTTTTAAACATTCAGAAAATACCTTGACCTCATGGAATGATTAAAAAAGACTAAATTTTTTATAGGCTTACTAATATTTTATTTTATTTACACAATTACGTTGCAATTAGGCAAATTTCCTGGTGGCAACAAAATGGAAAATATGATAGTATACTGGCAGTTATGAGCACTTCTTAGAAAATGACCCAAAAATGTTAATATTTCAGTTTCAGACATCATTATTGAATGTTTTTTTCTTCAGTTAGAAGTGGGATTTGTTTTACAAGTTAAGGACATTGATTGTGAGCTCATATGGTGAGTGGATGGTTATGAAAAATCATTTTCTTGATATGATTATTATTAATTAATTTTCACTTTATGACCATAACAATAGTTATCACATTTGGCATGTGTTGAATTGTGGTGACTATCTAGTTTATATAAATGTGATCTGAAACACTCGAATAGCTTGATTAACAATCTTTTCAAAATGCAGTTACACATGTAGCATGTACTTGAGTTTTTATAGTTTATCCCGAGTTGATAAACAAATGGTAAATGTGGTGTCTGTTTCACAGAATTTATTCGCAGGGTAGAATTTATAAATATCTCACTACTTATGGCATACATGAAACATTGAGGAATGAATTCATTGCAGAAAAAAGGCAAACTATGAAGAGAAACTTTCAGCATAATTCTCGAATTAGAATAGGGAATGGAGTATTGTAACCTAAACCGTGCCATTTTTTAAATTTGGTACGTGAAACAACCTATTCAATTCTAGTCTTAGGAAGATGAGAGTGCTTGTGATATATTTGATTAATTTGCACTAACCTTGACAACAAAGCTAAATATTCCCGAGTCTCTTCCCATCATGAATTGTGACCCATAAAAATCCCTCTCCTGCCTTCCTTGAGAGATATAAGTGATGCCTACCAGTGGCTCACCTAAGCAACTTTTTGATTTTATTATCAATTTTGTTAACAGTTGGATCATTAGAAAATATTTTTAATTTTATTTACTGCATTAGCATGCTCTACCATTATGGTAAAAAATTACTTTGTGAATGTACCGTATTGTAACCTAAACCGTGCCATTTTTTAAATTTGGTACGTGAAACAACCTATTCAATTCTAGTCTTAGGAAGATGAGAGTGCTTGTGATATATTTGATTAATTTGCACTAACCTTGACAACAAAGCTAAATATTCCCGAGTCTCTTCCCATCATGAATTGTGACCCATAAAAATCCCTCTCCTGCCTTCCTTGAGAGATAGATATAAGTGATGCCTACCAGTGGCTCACCTAAGCAACTTTTTGATTTTATTATCAATTTTGTTAACAGTTGGATAATTAGAAAATATTTTTAATTTTATTTACAGCATTAGCATGCTCTACCATTATGGTAAAAAATTACTTTGTGAATGTACCTTACAAATCCTTAAAATTTTAGTAAATTTGATTCTTATGATATTTCATGAGGTGTATAGTGATCAGAACTGCTATTAGTTGGTTAGGCCAGTAGGTATTTGATAATTGTGAGGCTGTTGTAAATATATCAGTCTCTTCTTCACTAGAATGATCTAACCTAAATAGGTGGTAAAAAATTGTTCTCTTATTGCACTGCTTTAGAAGCTGATATTCTTTTAAATTGTGTTTTAAAATCCCTATGGTGCCCTCCTCACTATTGAGAAAATTTAGCCAAGCTCTGTTGTTATAACTGGTGGTGATGACATCCCAGGGTCTTTTTCAGGGTCATTCACCTACCTGCCAATCAGTTATATGAATGCCATTTGAATGCGAGTTTTTGTTCTTTATATTGCATCTTTCTGTCTTCATGTACATTATTAAGGGTCTTTGTATCGCTAGTCCATTTCGATTAACACTTTTTTTATGAACTTATCCACATGAGCTATGAAGTGGAGGAAAATCATAACCTACAATGATGTGTCTTTACCCTAGATGGATAGTAAGTGATATCTTAAATAAACTGGCTTCGGAATAAAATTTCATTCTCGAATTTTTAATTTTACTAATTTTAGGTTAAAATGTCAAAAGGAAATCCTCTCAGTATGGCATTCAGTGTTAAAGCTAATATATGAGCAAATAGGATAAATTTGCACAAACCTCCATTTCCTTGATGGCTCTTTCATGTGCAATCCTTTCTTCTTCGAGTTCCTGCTTTAGTTTTTCCATTTCAAATAGGGTTGCAGCCAACCTTCCCTCATAGTCCTCCTCCAGAGCTTGAGAGAGAAGCAGCGAACTTTGATGGGCCATTGTATTACGGTCTCTGAGGGCTGTATCTGCCCTCTTTGCTTGCACCTTTGCTTCCTCTTCTGCTTGTTCTTTAGATGAACGCAGCAACTTTATCTCTTCTAACAGCTGTTTGACTTGTGCTTCTGCAGCTTTTCGTGCCAATGTTGATTCCTCCAGCTCCCCAGACAGAGCAGTTGCGGCCTCTTGTGCCTCAAATTCCTCTAGGCGTGCTGCGTTCAACTCTGATTGCAGTCTTCCTATTGTCTCACTCATATCTGATAATTGGAATAAAGGGAAATAAAGTAAACTGCATATAAAATTGAGTGGATTAGTGGAATAAATTCTACTATTAGCAGTAAAAAAAGAATTTTAATTGTTAACATACCTTTGATACTCTTCTTGAGATCATCCAGTTCTCCATTTTCCTGGCAAGATGATGATTCCATTTGTAATTGTTCAACCAAGAGGTCTAAGGACATATCCTGTGAATCATTCATGAACTTCTGTGCAAGGGCAAAACTTCTTCTTTTGAGATCTTGATTTTCTCTATACCACTAAAGGATCAGAGAATTTGTCATTAGATAAGATGGACATTGGATGCAAAAAGATTGACTTAATCTAACAAGTTCCCTAATAACAAGATTTGTGTAACTGTTTTCGAGAACTTTATTTTTTTACAATGCTGTATTTATCTTCCCTCTTAAAGTGTTTCATTTTAATTGAGCACTAAGCTGAAATCATTCTAAAAACATTGCTCTGAAGTAATTTATCAAAATTTTAATTTTCAACCTGATAAGATCAATTTTTTAGTACACTTAAATTAATTCTGTGTTGAAAATCATATATTAAAACCTCTTAAACCCTTTTTGATAAAGTAAATGGAAGTTATATTAAGACATTTCTAGTATAATTTGCTGAATTTAACTTATTTTGTAAGTTTGGAGGGTTTTAAAAGAAAGGAGAGGGTGCTTACCGTGGTTGCTTGCTTTATTGCTTTCTGGTAGGCTCCTGTTTCTTCATTGTATTGACTATTTAGTTTTTCATATTCATGGTACATAGCTGTGGAAGCTGTAAAAGAAAACAAATGTACCAGATTAGAAGTTATTTTTATGGATTACATGGATTGATTGATGAGCTTTGAATAGGGAAAAATTCATATCCCCTCTTCCCAGACCGGACCTATTTTGGGCTCAGTTTTTTTAGCCAAGACGTTGCAACTTTTAGAGTATTATAAGCATTGTTTTAACAGATTTATTCTGTGAAATTACTAAAAGAAGAGTTACCAGGGAGAACTTGTGGAGTTTACTAAAATTATGCTTGTTTTAAAATAATTTTTACATAAATTACAGTAAATACTTTGAGGAAATATGTGCCTGGCATCTACGTATAATTACACATGCAGATTTACAATGTTACAAAAGCTCTCCTTGCCCAAATATTAAATGAATTAAAGGTGTATTCATTAAAGGAAACATGCCCTTACAACCTGCCCACTGGTTTAGTCTGACAGTTAATAAGTCCACTTTCTAGCCCAATGGCATGGTTTGTAGTCATGCCCTGGACATGGGAATTGTGTAAAACTTGTAGATCCAGCTCATTTAAAGCCTAGGGACAGGGACATATCAGAAGATAGAGGCCACAAGTTATGCCTGGTAGAAAAAATAAATTGTATGGAAAGTCATTTTTCTAGCCAGGAACTATGATATTAGCTGAATCTTTTTGTCCTTGTATGGGCACATTAATTTTATTTCTCTGGAACATTTTCGCTAGTTTCTTTTGATTACACAGCTGAACGATTAATTGAAAAAATATACAAGCTTGCCATTTCAAAAAAAACAGAACAAGTTTCGCCATCCGGAAAAATACAGATGGTTAATCTATTACCTCCTACGAACCATTTTGTTAATTCAACGAAATATGCGATAATACTCACGTTTTTTGAAACTCAATTCAATTTCGTCGTCGGAATATTGGCCCATCAACTCCCGAATTTATGTACTTATTCTTTTAAGACGTTTATTCGCGTTAACGTCCACAGTTAAAATAGGTGATCAATGGAGGAGGACAAATTTTCCTTGTTGCAGTTGTAAGTAGATGCCTAATTATTATTTTGACGCAAAACAGTTGTTCGCGGTTACCCAGATCTATTACTTCGCAGTCGCTAGTGCCCTGGTTTTGTCGTGATCAGAAGTTAAACCGAGGGCTGCACTGTCTTCCGATTTAAAGATAGCATTTTAAAGGGGCAGCCACCACATAAAATAAGTTTTCTTTGGGCGATTCGGTGTAAAAATGATTTGGTGGAATAATTTTTGGAACAAAAGCAAAACAATGAGCTTGAAGTCGAAGTTAGTTTCAATGCTCACTCGTGTCTCGTTTCAAATTTAGGAAGTATTTCTCCTAGCTTAACACATTCATCACGCATTCAATGTTCGCCTTCTTGAACGTTCGGAAGTAGATTTGGATATATTGGTACTTCACCATTCGTTACTAGACCCAGTGGTGGAATACACCCGGGAAACGTAGGGATTTTCCTAGTTACTTCGCGTAAGGGGAGACGACCGACTGCTGAGGTCATTTGCACCATAGTGGATGGACAGGAAAGGATGAAGGGTGGAGAGAAACCCGGCGTCGGCATTAGCCTCCTCTTTACGGAAGGCGCCAAGGGGTCCGCAGCTTAACGTCCCATCCGGCGGACGGCGTACTCACTCAAAGTGCCCTCCATAAGCATCTAAAGTAGGGATCGAGATACCTCTGAAAAATATTCAACACCGCCGGGATTTGAGCCCGAGCCCTTAGGGTGGGAAGAAATTACGATAGCCACAGCACCAATCCCGATCCCTTCTCATTCGACGATTGATATATTTTAGAGGGAACGCAGACTATGAACTAGTGCCACGAATCGCTGATTTTTTAAGGATTTATTATTTTCAATTTTGACTATTAAGGCAATTGCTGTATCCTATAGCTTCGAGTCCTTTTCTTCCATATGATCCATTGCGTGTTTAGAACATATACCTTGTAGTTTATTTAATACTAGCTGAATACCCGGCTTTGCACGGGTTAGGGAGAAACAATAATATAAATATACTACATAAATAAAAACAACAAATTATAAAGTACAATAATACACTACTTCATACAAATTTAAGAATCTTTTTTATTTAACACCTGTTTATAAACTACATTTTTCGTTTCATATCCAGGAGAAAGAATATATAAATTTTTAGGCGAACCTACTCTGGAGCAAGCAACATAAAGTTGCCCGTGGCTAAAACATGGCGATCTTAGATCAACACCACAAAACTTTAAAGACTGTCCCTGTGATTTATTAATGGTAATTGAAAAAGCTAGCCGGACTGGAAACTGTAATCTTTTAAAGTTGAAGGGAAGATCAGTTGGGATTAGAGGTATCCGTGGAATAAAAATTATTTCACCTTTTCCTGGATTATATTTTTCATTAATTATGTCACACACAATCGTGTCCCATTGCAGAGTTTTGGTGGATCTAAATTTCGCAATAAAATGATTGGAGATCCTACTTTAAGTATAAGGCGATGTTGTAGCAATCCAGCTGGATCAAGTGAATTTAGGAATTCCGTTGGATAATTGACGGCTTCGTCAGAATCCACTACGGTATCAACCGATTTATATTCAATCACGTCTCCTGGCAGCATGGCTAATATCTCCTTGTTAATTTCATTAACATCATCGTTCTTAGGAGCAAGAATGGCTCTTTCTCGCAACCATTCTAAATTTTTATAATTTTGATTAACGTTAGGATAGACTTCTTGTATCATATCGCGGACAGTTTTCACCGATACACATAAATCTGATGACAATTTTATCATACCAGATGCTTCAATAACTAATCTATCTTCTCCAATCTCCAAAAGTTTATTTACAAAATTTTGAGCATTCCCATCTCTTAAGAGGATTCGCATGTTTTGTTTAAGGCTAATTTCTTGGACATGATTCCATAGAACATGTTTTAAACAGGCATACATTTCATCGGCTGGAGTCGATTTTGGAATGACAGGCAGAGTTTGACGGAAGTCTCCACACAGGAGTATCAGAGCTCCTCCCATTAAACTGCAGTTTCCTCTAAGATCTTGAAGTGTTGCGTTGAGGGCCTCAAGAGATTTTTTATGAGCCATCGTACACTCATCTCATACTATCAATTTACATTCTATAAGAACTTGTGCCTGGCCGCTTGTTTTATTTATATGACATGTGGGATTTTCTTGTCGGGAAATATTAAGTGGCAACTTAAGGGCAGAGTGGGCTGTTCTTCCTCCTTCCATTAATGTCGCTGCAATACCTGAAGATGCAACGGCAGTAGTAGTAGTAGTTTTGAGGGGAGGCGACCGACAGCTAAGGTCATTTGCGCCATAGGGGATGGATAGGAAAGGATGAAGGGTGGAGAGAAACCCGGCGTCGGCATTAGCCTACTCTTTACGAAAGGCGCCAAGGGGTCCACACTTTAACGTCCCATCCGACGGACGGCGTACTCACTCAAAATGCCCTCCACAAAGCACCTCAAGTAGGGATCGAGATACCTCTGAAAAATATTCAACGGCTAGAGCAATTAATCCATGAACCCTGATTTCAGCGAGAACTAAATTAATTAAAAATGTTTTTCCCGTGCCACCAGCAGTATCAAGAAAAATGATACCTCCTTCTTGTTTATCTACTTGATCCATTATTGTTTCGTACGCAAATTTCTGATCTTCATTAAGAAGTGGCTTTTTATCCGCGATGTATGCTTCTAAGTCTAAGACATTGTAGCTAGTTTCACGTATATAATCTGGATAAAATACACCCTGTTGATCTTGTACAGGTGCAAAAAGACCGAGTTCCACTAAAGTCTTGTTAACAATGGTGATACACTTTTCCTCCAAAATAATCAAAGTTTTATTAAAAATGTCGGAGTTAAACGTAATATCCAATGTAGGATTTTCACTTCGAACTTCAGCCAGTATATCCTCACTCAATGAGTCTTTATATTTTCCCATATTGTTTTGGGGTTAGATGGATTACAGGAGGTTATTATGATGGCAAACAAAATTCGGATTTGCCCTGGAAGAGAAATCAAACTGGCCTCTCGCAATGAGTCATCCCAGTGTTGATCTCCTTCTAGCAACCCTAAATTCTGGCAAGCTTCTCTGAATATCTCACATATTTCTCCGTTTACCGTTCGTAATTCTGCAAATGAGCGAGGTCCTCTAATGGTATGTAGAAGCATTCTTAAAAAATAACATTCGGCGTTGTTAGGATGGACTGTGTAGACTCGGCCCAATGCGTCACATGAATAAATATTATTCTCAGGATCAAAGTTGCCCATTTTTCTTCTACAAAAGACTTTCCTTGATGTATTCTACGTATAACATCTCGGCAATTCTGAATACAATAGTGTTCTTGCAAAAGTATCCTGCTGGCATAGTTGGAAAAATTCTGTTTCTATGACAGCAAAAAAGTAAACAAATTACATACATACAAACAAACACTCTCCTTTATATATATAGATATTTTTGCGACTTAGGACGAGGCATTGTTATCTGGCACGTGGATTATTAGGTATAAAAACTGGTAGGACTTAGCTATTCGTGGTGGTAGTGGGCGGAGTGTAGTCACGCCATTAAAAACACACACTGACCTCTGTCGTGCTCATGTCACGACTCCGTTTGGTCTGAGAAAGTTGAACTGGCATGTCATCACCAGAGGGTTGTTTATAGCTATGCATACCAATAAATTGCGTTCTACAGGCAATACCTGTCATACTAATATTATAAAGGCAACTATACGTACTTTAGAGGGATTACTAACACTGGGTCATTTAGGTAAATAGTTCCTCCCAGTTTTAAAGACCTTCAAGATGCCGCCTAAATATGCAAATAAAAGATTTACTGTCATAGGGAAATTAAAATTATTGCCTAGTAGTAATGTCTTAGCATCATAATTTAAAATACAGAAAAAAGTACAACCAAAAATGTTCTCGAATTTGACAAACCCTCCAACTCTATTTCGAAGAAGCTTGAAGTTCCGAGAATTTTTCATACTTGGACACGTACTCCCAGAGGTGTTTTTAAGCCAAAATTAGAGGTATTATAAAATCCTTTTCCCTTTCCGTTTAACCTTCCCTCCTTTACCATGGATACTAATAATTTTTGCCTCGCCTAAAAATGTTTCCTTGATACGAAAGAGGTATCGCTAATAAAAAACTTCATTTGCTCACACCTTTAAAATGAAACCCATTAAGAAAGTAGCATTTCCCAGGAAGAGACAAGTTTATTTTATATAATAGTGGAGCCGCTAAGAATTCTCTACTTGAAGTACGTACTTTCTTTAGAAACATTGGAAACTTTTCATGCTAATTACGTGAATAATATAGCTGAACATCTTTTGCTGTCGAGGCTTAATCCATCCTACGGCTTGATTTTCTTGACTGACCTTTCTTGAGTTTCTCCAACTTCTCGTCCTTTTCCTTGGATTGAAGTGCAACGGCTTCATATTTCTCCTGCAACTGCCGATAGCGCTCTTTGAGATCTTCCAGATCACTGCTACCTGTTTCGAAGAAAAAAGGAAAAATATTATCATTCTACCTGAATCAGATATTTAAATCAGAATTCGGCAACACATCTTAGATCAACTGTGAAGGAAGCTTTGGGGCTTCTGAAACAAATGGAATTTGCAGGTTTGGGAGTGTTTCACTGATGATTCAGTTGCCCTCCACATCAAAGAAGAGTTTTCTTCGTATTTCTTTCCGCACTTTAATCAGAAAATACAGTAATTTCAAATTGTATGGATGAGCTTTCTATGTGGCTGATGTAGTTTTTCCGCAAATAGCAAATAAATCGATATTGAACCGCAATATTGGTTATTACAATAAAATAAATTGCAATAAGGTTTTCTTATTCAGATTAAAGTCAATAAAATTTAATTTGTAATGCGTAAGTATTCGTTGAATTTATTTGTAATAGTTTACCATAAAATTCAAAAAAAGCACTAAACTTCGCTCTTAAAATAAAGTGGCTTAATTCATACCCTGCAAGCCACAGCCAGGGTGTGTGGCTGGGGGTGATTACACATCAAGCTACTTTTGACCCAAAATAATTTCCGCGCGGTGGGATAATGTTATTCTGATCCCTTATCATTCATGGGAAAAATGACATCTGAGATCTATCTGTTATACAATTAATCTCTCTAATGTTATTTGCACGATCTCTCCTACCGTAGTAAGATAAAGCCAATAATAGATTTTCAACATCATCGCCAAATGGACCATTTTCCAATTTACGCAAGAGGTTTAATCTGTAATTTAACCTTCACTCCGTGAGTAATTCCCAAGCTACTTTCCTCTGATAATTTTATTCGTATCATAACAGCGTTTGGTGCCCTCGGAGCCTGACCGTGATTTTCGCCCTTCATACAAAAGTCTATTGTCAATTTCAAAATTCGAGCGGAATCAACGGATGCAGCATATCCTCTAATGAACGCAGATGTTTAAAGTAAAATCTCCAAGTTTCATAAATTACTAAAATATGGAATTTACTTTCAATTATTTTCAAGTTGTCATTTGGATGGCGTGCCAGTCGTGGTAGATTCTGGTTCGGCACATGGGACAGGTGATGATAAGTTTAGACCGTTTTATCTGGATCTTAGGAGTATCTGGACCACACGTCAGGAGAGCAATACGTTACTTCCGAACCATCAATAAAAAGTAAAATAAATTGGACGCGATGACTGCTCCAGTCACCTTCAACAATACGAGGAATACCGCGGTATATAATTCACTTAGTGGTGTCTACGCGGCATTTCTGCATTTGAAAACTGACTTCAATTCGAAGCCGAAATTATCCTGATTCTGGCTTCATATTTTGCTGATCGAGTTTCAGAAAATGGTGCTTTTTGTTGGGAGTGGCATGCTGATAATGCCCAGTTTCTGTCCACCCTGTCCGTCTAATACGGAAATTGGAGTACAGAAAGTATCGGGCGCGATAGTGCCCGTGGCCCTCATATACCCTTTGTAAAAATTACTTTCTTCATTAGCGTAAATAATACACTCAATGTGTAGGTATAGTACATGGTACGTTCTTTACACTCAATGTTACTGCCAATACAAGTTAAACTTTGTTTCTTCAACAAACACTCAATACTCAAATCCGTTCTGTAGCATAATTTTCATGAATATTCTGCAGTATAGTGCATTCATCCTTCGGGACATAAACATTTTTCGGATTTGAACGCGATGCGATAGTGCTTCAGGGTGCAAAGCAAGTAATTTAATGGACGCTTTTCTTGAACAAAATTTTTACTCTCTACATTTTCGCTGGTGCTATTCACATCCAAATAGTTTTGAAAAATAATGCATGCTCTCTATCATGAGTCTTTCGTCCTATGGGCCAGGGTAGCGGAAGGATGAACACCTTCGCCAGCTATTCCAGAGCACGTTTGTTCGAGTCCGACCTATGAAAATATTTGTAGAGAATGAATGGGCTGTCCATCCGGAGAACGGAGTTTTTTCGGTTGACTTGTCTTTGAAGAATGGAATTCAATAAATTTATCTTGATTGGGAATAGTTTGTCCGCAATAAAAGAACTGTAATTACCAAGGCAAGACAATAAGGTCACCGAAGTTTCGCCTCAGATCTTGTAAAGCTCACCACTCTTCTCCCTTGGCTATCTCACACTCTCGGATTTAAAAAAAAACTAGGTGTTACTGCGCGTAATTTTTTATCCAGAGAGAGAGAGAGGGAGAAATAAGCCAAAAGTAACCCCTACGCGATCCCAAGCAATTGGCGATATTCACTGTCCTCCAAGAGAGACACGCCCTAATTCATTGGGTGCTGGTGAAGGAGGCCATTGAAGACGAAATTAATGGACCATATGAGGATGTAGCGAGGGCGGGAATTCACTCGTAATTTTTTCATTTAGGAGCTCTTACGTATCTTATGGTCCGCGAGGACTCGGCGTTTTTTCGTCTGTGCCATTATTTGTTGTTAAGTTCCTGAATCCATTTTAACCTTTGGTGGTTCCTCCCCACGGGGAGATGCCATAACAATCACCCGATGGATTTCTGAGATATTCTTGGCGAAGGGGGATCGAGATGGTGCGGGGGCTAACGTGCTGGCTTCCCACCCAGAGGGCGCGGGTTCAAATCCCGACGGTGTTGAATATTTTTCAGAGGTATCTCGATCCCTACTTGAGGTGCTTTGTGGAGGGCACTTTGAGTGAGTACGCCGTCCGTCGGATGGGACGTCAAACTGCGGACCCCTTGGCGCCTTTCGTCAAGAGTAGGCTAATGCCGACGCCGGGTTTCTCTCCACCCTTCATCCTTTCCTGTCCATCCCCTATGGCGCAAATGACCTCAGCTGTCGGTCGCCTCCCCTCAAAACTACTACTACTCTTGGTGAAGCCCAAGGAAGAGGACAGTGGAATACCTTTTTTGTTGGATTTAATGACAATTCTCTCCCCACCCCCCTGAAAAATTAGTCTCCCTGTGCATAAGATTGGATTTATTCATCATACATTGAACCAGCTTCACTAAAAATAAGTAATGGGAATTGGTTGGTGCGGTGGCTGGTGTATTGGCTTCCCATTCCGAAGGTGGTAGTTCGAATTCTGATGGTGTCAGAAATGTTCAGAGGCACATCGATCTCTAGATGTGTGCCACGTGTGGAGGACTTCAAGAGGAATACGCCGTCCGTCGGATGGGACGTAAAATTGTTGCTCCCTTGGCGTATTTCGTTATAGACTAATCTGATGACAACATTAGATTTCTCTCCACTCTTTCCGATTTCCCTGGAATCCTATCCCTACAAAGATAACCACTTATCCCTAATGGCACAAATGACCTTAGCTTTCGACCGCCTCTACTATCAGTACCTATATTAACTATATTACTATATTATCTCGCGTTAAAATGACCAATCTCATTCTGCGACGTTAGCATTTATAAAATGTCTTCAATGCTTATGGTCTACGGGTATTTAATGAGAGAAGTTGTTACACATGTACCTTATATGGTACATGACGTTCCGTGATCCAGTCAAATCCCAAGACTTAGTTTGGATAACCAAAACCTTTTTTTGCAAAGTTCAGCTATTAGAAAATTATTCAGCTACGGTTTGCATAACTGCCCAAGCTTTTTAAAACTCCGAAGACGCCCTTCGGAGTGATAAACCCAATGAAGGTTATTTGAATACTAACATATTCGTAATATTATTATTATAGTGCTCTCACTCGACATGTGAGGAAATGCTGCTTTCAAAGAAGGATACAAAAAAGGTAGAAGTTTATGAGAGACAGGTTGCGAGTACTTATTAAGGTATCATCGAAATCCAGCTCTTAAAAGACGCGAGTCCGACTAAGATACAAATCGAATAAATGGAAGATAATTGACATAAGTTACACGATTTTCACGTACATAAGAAAAACACTTTTAGAATTCTAGTTTTTTCCTTCGATATTGACTCATTGAGGGTTAATGGTTTTTTTTGCTTTTTTGGAACCACCGTTAGATTGGTGTACGCACCGCAGCGGACGGAGGTGCCTCCGGAACTAAAGTTACCCCTGGAGAGGGATGCACCCAATATCTCCGAGGAATTATCTCCCTGGCAATGATTACCTTCCATTATCAATATCACCCTATTTCCAAGTAGACCGTAAGGCATTAGGTTGAGATGAAGCAGATCTTGTAAGTCGTCACGGGGAATTCACCACCATTCGGAAGGAGAGGGAAATGACGAAGCTTGTGCACAAAGGAGAGTAATTTCAAAATGTTTGTCTCGCGCATGTTAAAGGGGCGAGCGGTCGCGCAACGGCAAAGGCAGTCATGAATGAAAAACCAGATGGATGTCGGATGGGCTCATGGAAGATGATCGGATGAGTCCCTCTATGGCGTATCAAAACACTTATCAACATATGGTGATTTACAAGCAGTTGTGATTAATTAAAGACCACGTGGGATTTCTTTGGAAGGAGCTGATTAATGCGAGTTAGTCTTTCGAATTGAAGCATACGAGTGGGGGCTTTCTATAAAAAGCACATGGGTCAAATCGCTGAGGGCACCCTGAAAAATACAAAAATAAGCAAGGAAATCCAGTTTACACAGCTAGATTGCACGGCAAAGCTTGAAGAGGCCAACTGTAGAAACGAACGAGCAGGGGAAAAAGGATAATTATACTGATAGGAGGACATTATAATCTATAGTGGTACAGGGACGCATTCCAATTCGCATGAATGGTATCATATGACCCGGTGGCATGGAAGAGCGGCGTGATAATGATTATTTAAATGTGATATATACGTGTGCAAAAATTGGTTTGGTAGGTGATGGTAGAGTTAATCCAACGCCTGACGGCGTATGGAATTCACTCATCGGCGTGTCATCGGAAATTCAGACATCAGGGTTGGGGGGCCAGTTCCTTTCCTTATGCCGGTTATGGTTTCCCAGGAATATCTGGTACCCGAAAAATCACATAGCTTGGGTGGAGCTGAGGGTGCCCAGAGAGGTTTGAGGGAATTGAACCTGGGCCCTGAGGTTAGTAGTCCAACGCTCTACCCCTGGACTAACGCGACACACACACACATACACACATATAATTAATAATAAAGCTTTTATAATTTGTCTTGTGTGAGATTATTTGTATGCAGGAATGTTGTCCGACCAAAGTATTTTCTGGAATATCTGATACCATTAAAATAGGGAAATCGCTTAGTAAACTTGATGCTGAAACTAGGTAAACATAAAATACCAAGGAATTCTATCAAATCAACAAGTATAGTCTTTTGTATCTTTTAAATATTGAATTGCAGATCAAGCCTCAAATAAGTAAATAAATGAAAACCTGGACAATTAAGTCAAATCTTAACCATCAACACACATTCACACTCACACAAACACACAATCATGTGTCTGCTTAATGTAAAAAAAAGCCGGGAATTGCCATTCTACGAATCATCGTCATAAATCCATTTCCAGGAACATTATTGCAGTATATCATCATGCGAGTCTTTAATTTTAATGAAATTCCATCAAGCTCGGAGGAACTTATTAAGATTTGCATAAACATTATTTACAACCGGTTTCAAAAATATAAAGCAGCATTCAGATGCTAGCGTTAATGACGATGACGTGTTGGCAATAAACTTGTTGATCAAGTTTTTTTTATTTGAGCGGAGTAGTTTGAGGGCAATTTCTTTATAACGAGCGTTTCTTTCTGTTCCTTTTCCGATACATCTGCGTATTTTACATACATATTTCTAGTGTGATGGATCATAAGTGGGCCATGAAATTTTCTTCAGTTTTATGCTTGCGTACATTTTATTTATTTGGGATAGCTACGCTGAAGGCATGCGTATTTTTAGCGTAGCTATTCCACCACTACTCATAATGTTATACATCTAATTATTCTCTCTTATTCAAATTTCACATTGCAAATTTTCTCTTTTCCTAGCGTATTTAAAACTTGAACATTTAATCTTCCCTTCCCTTACATTCACAATTCTTTTCCATATCCACATCTCTAATTCCTCTCATTTTAGTGTATCCCCTCGTCTCCAAACTACAGGTAGGTTTTGGATCCATACAGCGCTACGATCCATATTGATGTATCTACGAATTTTTCTGGATGCCTTTACATACCCTTCCTTCCCTCTATTCTCCTTGTTGCAAATGATTCTTCCGTCAAAGCAATTCCTCTCCTAATTCTTTACCTAGTTGCATCCGTTTTCCTGGGAAATATTCAACAGGCACATGACGTACTCCACTTGCTCTTGTGTATTCCTTCCTACTTTTAAGTTCAACTTATTGCGAATCTCATTACATTGGTTTTATTTAGATTACTCTTCATTCCATAATTCTCGTATTGGTCCTATGAGGCGTTATCTGACTGAAATTTGCTTGGTCATTAGCAATCCTGACTGAGTTAGGTTGACATGGTCGAATTTGACCCACGCCACCCATAAAGCCACGTCCACCGTACTTGAGCGGGATAGGGATTTTTCGAAGGTTGCTCTCCATGCATGGAAACTTCTAGCTGGTACACATTACTTCAATACTTGAAAAAGTAGTTGGGGGTCCGGTTGAAGAGGTTCACGCCTGGGTGGGTGGAGGTTCAGGGACAATGAGTTCTTTCCGATACAAAAGGCTGAACCGCAATAACACTTAACTACTCCGCAACTCACGGGCATCAAAACCAGGTTCTCGGGGTACGAAGCCCACGCATCAGTCACACCACCGATCAAATCCTGGGTCGTTGACTGAAGCGAAGTCCATCATTTTAGTGCCGTCTCTTAGCGGAATGAAATGTTCATACGTTTGATTTTGATTGGAGACGAAAATATGATGTGTAAGTATTGATTTTATTTCTCTACTGGTATGAAAAATGTTATGAAATGATTGGTTTCGGTTCTTGAAACGCTTTCCATTTAATTTTACTGCGGTTAATATGCAGCACTGGAGGAGAAATTAGAAAATGAAGAAAATATATTAGGAAGAATGATTCCTGCTCCTCTATCACACTCGTTACATTTCGCTCCAGATTGCTCAGCGCCTTGACGTGAGCTCTTAACTTCTCCTCGTCGCGTGCATCGTGAACATTACTGCAAATTCATTAAACTGCAGTCAAACTCGCTCTCGTGTCTGAACTCACATTTTGCTTCCGGGGAAAACTTCATCTTTACTAAGTAGCGGAGACGGAAAACAAAGATGTCGCTCCATAAGATTTCTACTAGAGTCATTTGGGACTTCGTTTTGCCTCACCTTGGTATTGTTAATGTCGTATCCACCCTTCATCCTTTCCTATCCATCCCCTATGGCGCAAATGACCTCAGCTGTCGGTCGCCCCCCCTCAAAACTACTACCTGGGGTACTAAATACATGATCTGAATAACGAGGAAAGTAGAAATTATGAACTATTCGAAGAGCTTAAAAAAATCATTAAAAAAACGTACGTGGACTTGTTGAGTTGAGCAGAATACTCTAGTTGAATTATGACGCCAAGGACATTAAAAAAAAACATGCGCCACATTTTCCGCGTCCACACCGTATGAGTCGGTGAAACGAAATGAAACATAAAGAGAAATGGACTTTCGAGCTAATCCATTTAAAGACGAGGCTCATTCTTCGTGCAGTTCGCTCCCGTAACAATGCAAGGTTAAACTCGTCATCGAGCGTAGGCTCTCCCCGCGTTAACACTCGTAATGGGAGGTAGATAAGTTGACCCTGGTGTCATCTGTCCTTAGCTTTTACGGTTGCCGCGAAGCCATTTCTCATACGTTCCATTTTGACTAATGACTGGTTTCCTTACACGTCCTGATGATCGCTCTTAGAGTCTGCCTGATACAGAAACAACCACACACTCGTGCGTCACAACAGATCGTAGGGTAGGTAATTAACTTTTTGCTGTCAGTGCCTTTGCCCACTTTTCATGAGCCAAGAAAGATCTTCAGACATTCCTGAAATATTTATTGGGTTTTCCTCGTTGAGTACTCTGAAAAACGTCCGTCGCCAATGACGAAGGCCATTAGCGATACCACGGCTGGTAGCCGATGCTTGAAATGATTTCTATCACTTACATAGTCTGAACGAACGCGCTGCTAATTCACCCACTGCCGTGAGAAATGTAATGGATAAATGATAAATCATACCTGTAGCATTCGGGAAATACTCTGTTCGAGGATACATGTTCATAATAAATAATCGGAACAATCAAGGTTATAAAGAAACGTAGTATCTAAGGGAAAAACTTGAGAATTGAAAGAAGACGTGACAATAACTGGGTGGCAGTTCCATGAAGGTTGAAAACTGGTGGGAGTAAATAAAGTTGAATTCGATTGAAACACGATAGATCTTGAAGCATTTTTTAGCATAACACGTGGAATAATACTTTTTCCAAAGTTTTAGAGGGTTGGTGGAAAAATAACACTCATTTCCCCTCGCCAATATTTTACCAATGTTTATTATCGTCTTAAAGGGTAACATTTACATCAAATCAATGCTATTGTAGATGCAAAAATATTTATGAAAATGATTCAAGCTCACGATATTAATGTCAAATGCTAAAATATAATTAATCGTGAATGATATGAGGTTGAAGTGAACAGTTAACTTTGGTAGACATGTAAAATCCCGAGTGAAGGGACAAATTACGAGAAGAAGAATCTTTCTGTAGAGTTCAGGGTTGTGATGATTCGATTAAATAATTCCATAATTATTAGAAAAGTGAAAGCAAAAGGCTTTCACATACCAACGAGTCTTCAATCATTCAAAGCCTTTATTTCGTCTGAATTTCCTACGGATTGAACTGGTTCCCGCATTAGTCTATTTTTCAGAAACACCTTGCATTTTTATCGCAAAATAATTAGACGAATTTAGCGCATCTCCTTCGCCCTTGATCTAATTCCTGAATAGCTTGGGTGAAGCTGCAGGTGCCCGGGAATCGAACCCGGGCCCTCCGATCAGTAGTCCAACGCTCTACCCCCTGGACTACCGCGACCCACTTATATATATTTCTATATAAATATAAATATATATATATATATATATATATATATATATAATATGTGTTTGTGTGTGTGTGATATACTCACACATTCATACATATACACACTTTTTTAACTTTTTTTAACTCTTTTTATAATTTTCTCTCCTCGTTGACGTCAGAATTTGGTAATACGTTTTACCATTAGCTCACAGCCGCCTTTCAATCCCACAACAAATCAAATTATTGCAAATAAAAATATTTAATCAAATTTCCAACTGATGATAAATATTTACATGCTGGAAACCAAGGGTTATTGTTGCTACGCCAAAAGATTTTATTAGTGCTTACTTTTATGTCATCTTTTTTGTCCTAAGTAGGATTATTTCCGTTTGATGTCACACTTCCTGTCAAGACTCGCTCTTTCATGTCACAGTCAGGCACATTTTTTCCGCTTACCCCGATTGACCGTGACGTAGTAATGTAACGTATATGGTCAGTCATTATATTATTACCTATACGGCCAGCCTATAATAAAACTTCGGAATGATACATTTATGCGACAGATGAGGATACCTAATAAGGCCAGGCGCCCTGATTATTTATGTTGGCTCATTTTACAACAGTTAAATTCAACCATGTATGCATGAAAATGTGCATTAGGGTGAAATACTTATTTTTCTTTTTGTTTTTGCCTTGAATATTGCCTTGCGCTGGACATATTATTTTCATTCAAGTGAAAATATAACAGGGAGATCCACTTTAGAGAAGGCTCAGGATTTTTTTTTAATTTAACTCTTTCATACTGTGGCTAAATAGGTCAAATCGTGCCTTACTGTCTTGTATGTGATTTTCCTTTTTTTCAAGTTTTTTGTAAATTTACTCAGCACTTGGGAAGAGTTAAATGTCGTTATTTTTTACCTTTATCATTGCATTTCCAATGCACATCATCATGACAAACTTAACATTCACTTATGACAGGAAAATCACGGTACTTATCGAAAACCAACCCGAAAATTTATCCCAATGATATATCTCAGTCTGCGGCGACACAGCATTGTGGTAGCCAAGTAGGTACGGAAGGATTAGTGGTTATCGTAGTATCATGTAAGTGAAGGTTTTTCTGATTTCAACCAAGGTAGAAAATTGGCTGCTGACGTGTCGATAGATGACGCTACCATCAAAATATAGGCTGTACAATACCTAAGCTGGGTGGAAGGCCCATGGAGACTTAATTAACATGAGGATTGAGTTAAGCTACTGATCGGAGTGGCACGGATGATCATTTTTGACAATCTCATCTAAAAACTAAGTTGTGGAGCATTATGTTCTCCGGGGCTTTCCGGGAAACCGTCACCGGGAAATAAATTACCTCCCTGCCTAGAATTACTGAAATATTTACACGCATTAGAGGTTAGTGTGAGTTGTGACTCTTCATTCACCTATAGATACCATCCTTCCGGTTGTTTATTTTTTTTAGGTTGGTTTGGCTGTTGAAACCTATCTCGAGTGAGAGTTAAGTTAATTTACCCATTTTTCTAGTCCAAATGAAACGCAAAGAGCGCGAGAAGTTGATCGTCATACTGCGGACGTGAGAGAAAGCGAATGTGAGCGGAAGGGAGAATGGGACAAGGCGGGAGAAGGAGGGTTCTGGAGGGGGGCGTGGCCGTGTGGGAGGAAGGTTGAGGAGGGTAGGAGACCGCACATCCAGTCGTGGACGTGTCGCGCTTCCCCTCCCCCGCCAATTCTCCTCCCCGTCTACCCTCGCGTGACGCACGCGGTCCCCTCCCTTCCACCCCCGTCATCAACGTCCACTTGCCTTTCTGGGCGAGGGCCATCAGCTGCTTCCGCTTCCTCTCGGCATCTTCGAAGCGCGTTTTCCACAGTCCCTCGGCGCCGGAGGGTGCTGCCGTCGTCCCCGCACGCGCCCCGAAGAACTCCGAGGCCATCTTGAAGGACTTAGGTCCAGGCGGCGGGAGTCCGTAGCATTCCCCTTCCCTCGGGGTCCTCGGTCCCTCTCTGATCTTCGGAAGGCCCTCCTCCGCCTTCCCTCCGCCATCTCCGTTGACCCCTCCCCCGTTCACCTGAGGGCCCCTGAGGAAAGTACTTCCGACACCGTTGCACCCGGAGGCGACCACCCACGGTCGGACCGGCATCGTCTACCTGTAAGGGGTCGGAAGGATGGATGTGATATAAATGCCAATAGGGATGGCATATAATAGATACGTATAATCACATGATGATTTGATTTGAGGTAAAAAGACATAACAAGGAACACAAAGAAAAAAACGAAACGAAACACAGTTACGCGTCAAATTTGCAGATCTATTATCCTTCTTCAAGATGGTCGAAGAGAGTGAATCACATTTGCATTGGGTTTAAAACGTGCTCTATAAAATTTACTTCCTGGTGTAGTCTATTTCGCTCTTGAATAAAAAATATTTGCCAAGTACGCAGTGTTTTGATCAAATTTTTATTTTTTCATTTTATGGGATGAACGAAAAAATTCCTCTTTCATCGATATTTAACTTTCGTCCATTTAAAGAGACAATAATTTAGCAATATTTATTTGATGATTTGTAGTTGCACCAATGGAAAAAAATAGTCAATGCAAATTTAGATATTTTCTTACGTTCGATATGCTCCTGTTGAGTATCATATAGTACATTACATTGATATGTACCTTTTTCCTCCTAATTACGACTTTGATCTATGAGGTGAGGTCGAGGCTTTCATCCCAGATGACCTCAAGGCTCCGAAGGAACCAACAGATTTTTAATTAGGAATTTGAAATATTTGCATAATATAATAGCACCTCATGAAACACTGCAGATTTCGAAGAATTGTTGCCCTAACCATGATGTTGAGGCTGATGACGACAGTTCGTTGAAACTATTCATGATTCTATGTTTAGATATCTTGTGGAAATAGACCAAGCTCTTAAAAAAACCTAAGACAGAGAAATTGAATTGGACAGGTGATGTGACTTGTAGGTTAGTTTTCTCAGAATTTTGAGGAACATTAAATGACTTCGTCGGACGATATTTCCGTTGCATGATATTATCGGTACACGAATATATTTAACTCGGCTGATTCCATATATTTTCCGTGCAAAAATCATATGATAAAATATGTCACTACAATACTTTCACAAACTAGTTCTTTCCAAGAGTACGTTAAATATTAGGAAACGGACTCTACTATAGTCCGTATCCAAAGATAGTTCTTCACAAAGTATCGCTGATAAATGAATACTTCTTTTGAACGGGAATTAGGTACGGGCACTTGGAGTAAATGTCAAGGTTTTCTGTGAGAATTATCGTACTTTTCCGGTGGTAACTAACGATGTTCATTCCAAGCGTAAAGCTGAAAGGCTATCGAGTCATAAACTGTATTAACTAAATTAAAACTTAACAGAAATGGGGAATCTGGAAAGAAGAGGAGGCCAAACCTTCGATCGAAATCATTGACGAACCAGTCAAGAGTGAATAATTACTTCGGCATGATAGCATAGCGGACAGTGTTCGGCAGGGTAATGGCGATGGCCCTGGGTTCAAATCCCGGAGACTTCCTTGGAAACCCAAATGGTGCTTTTTGTGGGTATTTGTACGAGAAATTCGACGTAAGCCACTGGCAAAGGAAACTGCCCTCTATCACAATGTTTGAATTTTGAACTCTATTGGGCTTAATTTGGGGAGAGATGGCTTAGTATCTAGGGCATTCAGCTACTGATATGGCTATTCTGGGTGAATTAGACCACCCACAGCTTCAACCATAACGCGTGAATTTTCGATTGTTAGACCTCCCTGAGGATCATCATGCGACACAAGGAATGGAACCGGCCTTCTTATCATGATGGGTGTATTTCGTGAGCTCTGCCCTCGACTATCAAAACCAGCCTTCTGGTTGATTCGGGTGATTGAAGAGTAGATGGGTTCGCATTTGAAGTTCAGTTAACAGCCTGAAGTACATATCTAATTTGGCCCATAAATATAATAAATTAAAGGAGCTTCAATGAGCAATAACTTCAGTGACTCACACTATCCCCAAAAGTAACAGTACCTACTTCAGATTAAGTTACTTCAATTCTTTGCATCTCCTTGTCTTTGGCAGGCATTAGAACCCGCAGTCGTACAACTTGGTTGGTTTACTGGGCATAGATGCTGTTCCAGGCAGCATCTTCGAATGAATTTTGGAGGCAACGTTTTTCATCTCACCCTTCTCTTGAAAGAGATTTCAATTGAAGATGAACTTTGTAACACTCGGCGTCCGGATCACTAGCGAATCTAGAAAACATCTGAGGGTAGGCTCGTGTATTATATGAACTAAAATAATTTAAAACATGTTTCCTACAAAGAAAGTTTAAATTATTTTAAGTTGAAAATAAGTATGCAAATTTTGAGACCCGCAACGCAGTAAATAATTGAATATAGTCAGAGCAGAGAATTTATTCAAAAGTAGTGTCGGTAGAGGGGATCGAGATGGTGCGGGGGCTAACGTACTGGCTTCCCACCCTGAGGGCGCGGGTTCAAATCCCGGCGGTGTTGAATATTTTTCAGAGGTATCTCGATCCCTACTTGAGGTGCTTTGTGGAGGGCACTTTGAGGGAGTACGCCGTCCGTCGGATGGGACGTTAAACTGCGGACCCCTTGGCGCCTTTCGTAAAGAGTAGGCTAATGCCGACGCCGGGTTTCTCTCCACCCTTCATCCTTTCCTGTCCATCCCCTATGGCGCAAATGACCTTAGCTGTCGGTCGCCTCCCCTCAAAACTACTACTAGTGTCGGTAGAATGTGTAATATTCACGAAAAGTGAAGAGTCAGGCGTGATGTTGTGGAATCGAGACATAATGAAAACTTTACCTGATGATGATACAGTGTATTGAAAACATGGTCGAAATAAAGTTTTAATTGTGGAAAATTGCAACGAAGTTTTTATTATTGTGTAATATTCATTTTGAATTTTATCCAAGCCAAAAATATTCTCAAAGGCGGGAGCCATCCTCCCTGTACGTGATCCGCTCTTGGGTGCGAAGAGGACAGTGTGTACGATAGATAGGGTCGATATTATCGACGTGTATCCTACGATATAACCCGTATTACTTGATGTCTGATGTTGTCCGATTGCTTTGTCCACGCGTCGTCCTCTACGAGATTCTTTCCAAGTATCGAGGGGTACATGATATGTTAAAAATTAAGTGTCACACATAAGTGGAGAGGAGACTTCCGTCCCGGACCTATTTCGTAATCGATCCGTCTCGTTTTCGCATTCGCCGGGCGAGTCGCGGAATCGACCGGATTCGATGCGCGACGGGCCGCGAAGAATTTTGCGTTTTATTATTTTATTCCCCTTTTAAATCAGTTGGCGTGGCAAAATATAGAGATGACGCACTTTACTTCCCAGCCTTTCAGTTGAGGTTTTCAATTTTTTTTGCGGAAAGTTTCATTGATTCGCATGGATAAGTAAAACTTTCAGGTCCGCGGTCATGGATGACGATTTGTCGAAATGCCTTTCGGGAATGGCCACAGACATTATGAATTGGGTGATACTGGTCGTTCATGACACAAAAAAATTACGTAAAGTGTACCCAAGTAAATTGTGCGAATACATGATACGGCATCAGGTCTCATGTGGTGGAATTTTTCAATCAAGATATAAGTCTGTTTTGTTTGCAATTTTTAACTTTTATTATTAATAATATTCAATTTCGATTCATAGGGATAGAAATGAAGCAGGATTTTACTTTCGAGGGTCCCACAGGGCGGTCAGAATTCTGTGACAGAAAGTTGATGGCAGGAATCACCCGAGGGAAAGAATGGCCAAGGAGCTCAGGCATCAAACTTGAAATTTCAGGAGAGGGTGAGTTGAGGTCCGAACCACCCAAAAGTTTTGATGCCTCGCCGTCAGCAGCGGAATCGTATTGGAACCCGTTTTACGAACCTCCGAAAATGAGCTAAGTAAGAAATTTTTGTTAAAGCATTCGGAGCCATACAAGCAAAACCTTGTATTTCGTCTTCCGGAATTATTTGCTAGGGAAGAGAAATGGGAAAAAATGAATTCACTCTAGTTCCATGGCCTTAGGTCAATCATACTATATTTTAACGGTTTACACAAAATCAACCTGCACGGTAAATATTCGTTTTTCCTATTTATTGATATTGAAATGTGTAATCTTTTCTGAGCTCTAAATCGGATCACTTTCATGAGATTTTTGATTTTTTCTACATATGAACAGGAACGTTCCTTGACTGGTCCCGGACTACCCCCTGGACTACCGCGACCCACATATGTGGGTCGCGGTAGTCAAGGGGGTAGAGCACTGAGGTTCCTCATAGATCTACATTTTACCCAGCCACTCTCCATGAGTATGCGTGGCAATGGATGGTAGATCACCTATCGTTGTCGTCAGTACAATCCGTGTTTGCTGGAATTCAGATTTATTTTATTTTTGGATCGTTAAAATTGTCGTGCGTGATAATCCATACTATTGTGGTTATGCGAGGGAAAAAGTATAATGAAAACGCTATATTTGGCAGTCATTTTCCTTTTATTTACGTGCTGTGTCTACTAATGTTATGCCGGGCAAGAATCATTCTATGTGTAATCATTACCCTAATTTGTATCTGTCAAACAGATAATCGTACCTTTAATCTTTATCCTTCCGGTGGCTCCCGACCAAAGATTTCTAATAGTAGTGTGACTCTTTCTTTTCGTTCACAACGGTTTTGCCCGTCACGTATTCAACGTGAGGTCTCGCTAACGCGAATAGCATTACTCTTTACGTCGTCTCCATTAGAATATTTCCCACTATTCCTTTGTTGAAGCCAGATTTCTTTAATGAAGCTCCGCATATTTTCCTGATGTGTTTTGTTCATGTTAGGTCTGACGTTTGAGTGACTTTCAGGTATTTCATTTGGCCCTCAATTCTTATATGTACTCTTCGGAATCTACTGGTGTACAGTCGAATGAATTACTTTTCCCAGAAATGCATTAATTACCATGCGCACTTTTTCAGGTTTGCAGGAGATGCCGTCCCCATGCACAAATATTGTTGAGTTTTCTATAAATTGCCGCAAAATCCGTTTTATTTCTCACATCTTCGATATACAGGTGTAGGTGGGCAATAGGGTAATAGGAAGATGTTGATGCCGATCACATCTTTAAGCACTAAAGAAAACCAGAAGTGGCTATATTTCAGGGAAAGCGTCCATGCTCCCCCCCACATTCAGAATACTTTTTTGGCATTTTTTGATTGGCGATGAAATGTTGAAAAGTGTGACAGAGGGGAATGAATTAGACAGGCGAAGTGTGGAAGGAAAAGAAATAGGTATGCTATACGCTATGAAGGGAGGTAGAAATCATGCAGATTTGTGTAAAGGTTTTTTGTAATGTAGGGTGTCGGGTGGTGTTATGTTAGGTGGAATTTAAAAATTTAGTAGTCGTTAGTTAGTGTGTCCAGCAGAAACCTGCTTAACTCTTACACTGCCACTAATAAATTACCGATACCCATCCAACGCTACAATGCATCAATCAAATGCAGCGGATGAGCCTCATCGAAGTGGGGAGAGCGTGAGCTCGTTTAGAATTGGCGAATGGATTCTGTAGACAGTCATGCGTGTCTTATTATCCGTCGTGCCTTTGTTTATAATAATACATTTGTTTTATATTGTGCCGTGAAGACACATTTGTGGTTTTTGTTGTGCAGGGTACGGATGTCCAAAAAAAGGGAAGAGAAAAATGACGATGACAAACAGGCTACTCCTCAATATCTTCAGGTGTCTCTTAGAACTCTTGTTGAGGGTCACCTGCGGATGGAATGTGTACACAAATCGCCTGCAATTTTTCTCCGCGCAATCGACCCTCATCATCGTCAATTATTCTCTCTCCTCATCGATGTTTTTAGAACATGGAAGTGCTTGCAGCATAACAGACTAGTGTGTTGGTTAAGACGCCTGTTTGTTTACAAGTAAGCTAGCCGTAGATCTGGATTGGGTTCTGCCTCAGGTACAGGTATACTGTCGATTCTGGTGGTCGTTATTCGGGGAACTCTGATGGCTTGCCTTAACTAGCATACCGGGATTCTAGAAGCACATGAGCTACCAAATACCTCCTTAGTATAGCATTAATTACTGCAGATAAAAAATCTTAAGGCTAAAATTTGTGGAAACATTCTATTGAAATGAACCGCGAATATTTGATTTTTCACACAATTTATTAAACGGTCACGGTTCGGAATATAACAGTAATTTCCAAGGTACAATAACTAGTTGTCCACGCAGATCTGGTGGACAAGACAAAGGCCTATTTCTGAGGTCAACTAGGTATTGTACCATTAAAATTTTCTCTCTGTCGGAAATCTGTGCAGAATATAAGAATTTAGTGTTTGGAAAACTGCAAATTCAGAGTTCATATCAATCTTATTTTATAATTAAGTCAACATTTTAATTTTCTAATGATTAGCTTACGATAGTAGCATTATCACTGTGTTTCATATTTTTTTTAGCAATTTTCATTTTTTCATAAATGAAGAGCACCCATAACTTTGATTATTTTCTTAAATATAAATAATTCTCCGGAGATATTTTTTTTGCCATAATTCTTTCAGGACTAACTGCTTTTAAATCGACACGCCCATGAAAAAAAACAGTTAAATATGGGTAGCTATGCAGCATTATTAATTTTGATCAAGCTGAGTGAAGCGAAGCTAAGTGTGTGAGGATGATTTTCTGTTTCCTAGAATGGAAACGAGTTCATTTGTCAGAATTTTTCTCGAGGGGGCTGCCAGCTGCCAATTAAATAGAACTGATGCCTATGGAAATATAGCCATGTTGAAAGACTTAAGTGCTCAAAGCCGTTGGCTAGGGATTTTATTGGACTATTTTATGAATACGTTTTCCGTCCTAGTGAGTTGGCAACCTAGAACTCAGATGAAGTGACTCTTCCTAGGTGGAAAGAAGCGAGGTTTACTTTATAATTCACAGTAGAATTAGTAGTAAAATATGACAGTGTTGAGAGTAAGTAGGAATGAAGTAAATATTGACATATCCACATAAGGATAAAAACTGTCAAGCAAGTGTTCATTTCATTCAGTATTTGGGAAGTTTTATAACTTGGAATGGTATCTTTACTGAGGAAATAAGCAGAAGAATATCTCCCTATGGGAAGGAAATATTTTGAAAAGGTGAAAGGATTTTTGATGTGATTCCAATAGAACTGAGAAAGAGATTTGTTAAATGTTTTGTGCGGAGTGTGATATCTTGCAGTAGAGAAATCTGAACGGTTAAA
Organism: Hetaerina americana; assembly: GCF_022747635.1. Classification (NCBI taxonomy): domain Eukaryota; kingdom Metazoa; phylum Arthropoda; class Insecta; order Odonata; family Calopterygidae; genus Hetaerina; species Hetaerina americana. The sequence continues at coordinate 55,124,717 of NW_027286763.1, read as the reverse complement.
AAGAAAGATGAAATGTCCTTGTAAAGTTTTGAAATAAGCTTGTGAAGAGGAATGGTTAGGGTAAAGTAGACTGATGATTTGAGAAATGAGTAAGTACGAATATGAAACTGTAGGCATCTAAACCATTATTGATCGGAGAGAGAAACTGCAGAATAATACAATAGTGTTTTTATTATGTGAGAGAGTGTTAGTGTAAAATAAGAGCTGCTGTCCAAAAATTCAAGGAAACCTTTAACATCCATCACATTACCTTAATCTCTAAAATATGTGCGTGCTCCGGATTAATTTTAAATATGGGTATCAGAAGAATATCTGTCTCCTTAAATTACTGATTTGAGTGGTTTTATTTATCACATTTTGCTGTAAGCAGAATTATGACACCATTAAACACCATTTAAACTAATTTATTTTTCTACCGTGTGACTACGGATTTGCTGTTTTGGAAATCGAATGCTGGGACATCGAATGTTGTTAGTGAAATTAGAAGAACTATGGTTATTAGAATTTTTTAAGTTTCCATTTTCAATGTGGTATCATGGCTCCCTTGTATTACGTTTGTCAATGTATATATCCAATAACTAATGCTCGTATACTCCATGCTTTCTTGATTCAACATATCATTAATTGAAGATAACTTTTTGTGGGTGTGTATTTAATATCAGTGAGATAAGAGAGTCCAAAGATCTTCCTAAAATAAAATTGCCAATCGATCAGCGAGGTGGTGACAGCATTTATCGATGTGGAAAAGAATTGAGCGACTTTTTGGAGAATTCGTTCTCTTGATTTTCGAAACGACTCAGTTTTCGATATTTTTTAAAATCCTTCCGATTTCCTTTATAAGTCCACACGTCACTTGAAATTTACGTACGTAGACTTTTTATGAAAAAAAAATAAAAAATCTCGTTTGCATTGAAAAACACCCTCGCGTTTCCATTCGCGGCAATCGTTTTCCCTTGATGTTGTTGAGACACGCTACACTTAATCAGCGGAAAGGGTCTCATCTTCGGGTTTAATCTGAAAGGCGCTCGTTCCTTTTTAAAAATAAATATCCGTGTGCGCACATATCCCCCGTGACTGCGTGGTAGTGGAGTCGGATCGCTTGGCAACCTGCCTACTCGACGGATATGTTGATCTCCCCCACGCGGCACACGCACGGTCGGCCGGAGTGAATGTTTTGCGGGGGAAGAGACGAGTGCGTGGCGCGACATTTATTAACCATGGGTCAGTGGTTGGGGTGATCGGGAGGGGAATTAATCATTCACCGGAAAAAAATTATTTCGACAAAAAATCAGCATATCTAGGTTTCGCATCTTCTCGTTTTTTCGAACCAGGCGTCGGCATTAGCTTACTCTTATCGAAAGGCGCCAAGGGGTCAGCAGTTTAACGTCCCATGCAACGGACGTCGTACTCACTCAAAGTGCCCTCCACAAAGCACCTCAAGTAGGGATCGGGATACTGCTAAAAATATTTATATCAAGGATTTGAACCCGGGCCCTCTCGGTGGGAAGCCAGTACGTTAACAACCGCACCATGGTCAACATAGATTGGAGGCTTTTCAAATGTGGGTTTGGGGAAGGATGTAAAAGGTTAAATAGAAGGAAAAACCAACGAGGAAGGACTAGGCATGGAAAGAGACGAGAGGGGGTTTGCTGGAGGAGACCGAAAGAGGCAGGAAAGATGGACGCAGACCGTTTTGGCTGGCAATGGGAGGTTGAAGACTGTGATAGAGGGGAGAACGTTAGAAAAGTGAGGAAGGGGGGACCAAAGGGATGGGCATGTTGGACGGAATGAAGGGAGGGAGAAAATAGAGGGAAATGAAGAAGGGTTTACTGTAGTGTCAGATATCAAGCTGTGTTTTGTTAGGAGGGGCAAAGAAATGTGTCGTTGTGTAGTGTGTCCATCCAAAACCTAACTTAAATAGTAGATTACCAAATAACATGTTTATGAGTACATGTATTTATTTAGTAAATTGACCAAAGTGACCATAATTTATTTAAAATTTAATGAATAGTGGTAAATCAAGGGATTTTTGTAAGTACGTAATGGCATTAAATAAGCTCATGAAAAAATTCAGATTGTCAAAAGCATGCTCTGGTCTGCTTGGTAAGAGTGAATATTTTTTACTCATGAATTTCCAGTTTCTCTGGACATAGTACAGGATGTGAGACTTTTGCCTTCCCAAGAAAAGGAAATCAAAAGAATCCCTATCACTGCAGCTCAGTGAGAAAATCTGAGGACCTACCCGAAGCTCGCGAATGTTTACGCTAATGACAAAATAACAATATTCAACTAATGCCATTATATTAACTTACAGCCTGTAACTCACATTAGCATTCGCATTTGGATTGGGAAATACCATTAATGATATAACATTTTTTTATGGCATTAGTAAGCTATTATCATTATTAGTAGTCTCCCGTTTAAAGTAGGTTTTGGATGGACACGGACAGACCATCGCTACACCTTATTATCGTCCAACAAGATGCAACAAGACACCCCACTCTACATTTAACTGATATTCAATACCATACCATTTCTACCTCCCTTCATTCCGTCCAACATACCTATGCTTTTCCTCCCCCTGCCTGACCTGCCTAAAGTTTTCCTTTCTTTCACGGCCTTCATTAATCCATAACTAATTAAAATTAGTAAGCTATATTTTAAGTGAAAGAAAATATAAGGTAAATATAAATGTTGATAAAAAGCCATGAATGCGACCAGAAGTGCTGGGTAAATCTTTTAATTGCGAAAATCTGAAACTTCTAAGGTTTACAATTTACCTACCATCAAAGACTCCAGTGTAAGGTGTTCGCTAATTTTACCTGACAGTCGTGAAAAAACCTCTCCGTTTATTCGGATTATATGGTGGCGGCGATCCTTTGACATCATCATTAAGGATTCATGGGTGATGGGTTAAAATATCGCAAACAAATCTACCAACGTTAATTGATTCGGTTTTTTATGGGGGAATGACTTTGCATAATATTTTCTGTTCTATTCTCCCTGAGATTGCCGGGGTAGACATTTATTTATTTACTTATTTCACTCGATAGAATTGAACATTTTACTCTTTACTACGTCTCGGTTGTTTCACGCTCGATAGCAGACGAAACTGTAAATCATACCTGCATGTTTATCCATCCTGTTGTATTAACCACATCTGGATATCGCTTTTTATGAATTTGGCCACCCGATAGATTTGCATCTTTGGGAATTCATTCTAATTTTATTTTCTCCTAGTTCCGCAAAGATCACTGAGGAATTTGTCTTTCGGTAACGTTTTTGGCGGTGATCGCGTGTTTCCTGAGGCGCCGTCTCCGTTATGCAACGACCCCCACCCCTTCTTCTCGCTCGAAAAGAGCGAAAGAAACTCGATGCCGAGGAGGAGTCTGATTACTTCGCACGTAATGAAAGGAACCGAAGCGCTAAGCCGCTTAACGACCATCCGTTTGGGTATTTTCTCTCCTTCTAGGGTTTTTCCTTGGACACTCAAAACCGAGAGCTGAAACGCATGCATGGAGATGCAAAAGCTAATTTAGTTCTTGTTCGTGAAGCATGAACACATGCTTTGAATTTTCGTATTTTTGCATTTCTCACTCGTTCGAGAAACCTGATTTTATAGATGATTCACTATTCAATGCTATTAAACCTTTAATAGTGAATCTAAACCTAAAATCTAAATATATACTTATGCTATTAGTATATATTAAGTTTTAAAGGATTTTTCTTTTGGACGAGAATTATTATGGCGGAGGTTGAATTGTTTTATCTGGTATTTAATGATAACATGCTTTTAAATGTATTTGCAAACTGTTAAAAAAGTAAATAGCGATGTCAATGTGAGGTAATTATATTTAAAAAAAGATCATTGCATTAAGTGTTGAGTATATTGCTCAAGACGGAAAGAAAGAGAACATTTCTCAAGATTGTTGGAGGAAATACTATAAGCGCAAGAAAATTAATTTTCATGGGCATCATCATGAAAAGAAAATGAGTCGTTAGGAGGAATCGCGGTTGCAATTACGAAGGGAGCGAAGATGGTAATAAGTCATCATTCGTCGTGGTATGATACTTGGTGCGAGCATCAGGCAATTAGCGTTACCAATTCGTTAAGGTTGCATTTATCAAGGTAAGATTCAATGCCTTAATATCACTTAATAGTAGTAGTTTTAGGGGAGGTGGCCGACAGCTTAGGTCATCTGCGCCTTTACGGATGGAAGGGAAAGAAAGGGTGGAGAGAAACCCGGCATCGGCATTAGCCCACTCTTGTCGAAAGGCTCCAAGGGGTCCGCAGTTTTACGTCCCATCCGACGGACGGCGTACTCACTCCAAGTGCTCTTCCCAAAGCACCTAAAGTAGGGATCGGGACACCACTGAAATATATCTGCCACCTCGGGCATCCGCACCCGGTTCCTCTCGGTGGGAAGCCTGTACGTTAGCCAATCATTTAATAAATGATTATCAATTTTTGCTCAGAGTTGGTTTTCAAGTGGGAGATCCAACAAAGTAATGTTCCGGGCCACATCTGTCGCTTTTTTAAATTACGCAAGGTCGGCGATATAATATTTTTTCAAATCACGTTGGCGAGGTCATGCTTAAGTCTCGGGGCGATCAAAGGGCAGCGTGACGACGTCCGCCGGTAGTCTGGCAACCTGCCAGGTTTGCAATCCGAAAACCTCGTGTTTAAATCTCATCTTGGGAATAGATCTTGTGTATGTTTTAGGATTAGTTTCTCATGTCGTATGGTGCGATAGAATATTACAGATTGTACCCCCAAAACTGAAATATTTCTATACTACTGCCGCTTCAACAACGAAAGGAAAAGAAAGCTAAGTCCCTTCCTCGTGTCTGTGTGAATGGCTCTACTCTCAGCAGTGAAACAATATCCGCGACGCGATTCAATTTTACTCCTTGCGATGTCTTCCGGGTGATAAAACTACTCACGGCTACTGCTCACAGCTCTAGACGTGAAAAAGAGCGGCCCTTACGAACTAGGATGTAAGCGGCTCCTAAGAACTAAGAAGGGCGTGGCAGCATAATTTACTGATTTGTAGAGCATTTGGTCATTCAAATCAGCAAATTATAATGCCGCATCCTGTGTATAAAGTTATGCTCTCTCATAGCGGCAGGGTATAAGCGATAGGAGCTGCAGAGAAAAAATATTTAAAATGATTTAAGGGCGGCGTTATGGAAAAAATGACAATAAAATCAATTTGGAGAGTAATGAATAAAAAGCACTACAAAGAGCGGGCGAAGAAAGAAACCAACGGAGAAGATATAGCAGAAGAAGAGGGAAACTAATTGGACGCATTGCTAAACACGATAGTTAACTGAAGATCATGATTTAAGGAAAAGAAGAGGGGAAGAATTACAGCGAAGGGCCGAGGATGAAATTCTAGGAGCTTGCGGTAGGAAATCTCTGCTCTGGGAGTTCGGGAGGAATGAAGAGATAGGGGCAGGTAGATGTATGGTGCGATGGGAGATCTCCTACAGGCCAATACTCTGATTGATAATCAGTGATGACGATGATGATGTCATTTCGAGCGACGACCTCGAGCCTCGTTCTCGAACGCTTGTAAAAGTTACGGACTTCGGCGGCCGCGTGTGACGGCGGAGCGCGCGCTACCAGCATGCATCGCCTCCGGAATTATTTGTGGCACTCTCGATTGAACGCGGAGGAAGAGAGGGTGGAAAAAAAAGGTTGCCGACCCTCGGGGAATCACGAAAAAGGGATGGAGAGGGAGGAGTGCATGAGCTCTCTCCGTCGTCGTAGGGGTTCATCCACCTTCCCCGCGACCCAACTCCGACGCGAAACGTCTTTACGTTTGAGGCCGGCCGGAGGAAAACATCACCGTCGTCTGTCCATCGATACGAGTTTATCAGATGCAGATGGGAATTAAAGGAAAGGAGGGAGGTTGGACTATTGAGAAGTTTGAACGGAAAGGTTTCCAGCCGAGTATCTAGAGTCGTGGATGGGGGGGGGGGGAAGAGTGCGAGGAGGGGGAAGAGAGGTGCGTTGAATGCGATATCTGGAGGCGGGGCGGGGGTGCGGGAGGAGACGTAGCGGAAGCGGTCGGGTAAGGCCTGGTGTGTGCGGCAGGGGGATAGAAGGGGGGTAGGCGGGGGCGTACTTGGAAGGGGGAAGAGGGGGAGAGAGAGAGAAGGGACACGTGGTGGCGGAGGACGTAGGGTGAGGGCACGGTGAAGCTTGAGGAACTGGGGAAGCCGTGGGGTGGATGGAACCCCCCCCCTCTCTCTTCTATTTATACTCCCTTCCCTTTAACGGATGAGGGAGCGCTAGGAGTGGGGATGTGTGGGGGGGATGCTCGCTACCGGGGGTCCCCTCTCCATCCGAGCACGCGGACCCACGGGGGCTACAATATACCCGCTGGGGGGGGGGGGAGGATGGGGGTTGTTGGGATTGGGAAAGATAAAAGGAGGGGGTAGAAAGATGCGATCGTTCGGTTTATGAGAGCGTTGCTGGGTCGGATGTCTGGGATATTGCGCGGGGAAACAGAGTAGGGTCGGGGGCGAGTGGACACTAGAACGATTTTCCTCCATTTACCCTTTCGCAAATGTCGATTGCGGGCGCGGCAAGAATGGTTTTGTTTTTGTCCCAAGCGTCGGTTAAGTATGGGAATCAGGACTGTGCTCAATCAAGCCGTTGGCCACCTCAAGCGTTTGTATTTGTGTGAGACGGAAATAATGTGGCGACTTCTCCTCCGTACTTTCTCCCCTAAGAACGATACGACGCAGTAGCAGACGGGAGATACGGTATTACTTCCAGAAGCAATAAAATAAAAGTCTTGGCACTCAGTCAGTGTCGGATGGTTTGATGAGTGAATTAAAGAAATGTTTTCCGGAGTAAAAGGAGTGACTCCATGAAATTAACTTTTCTAGAACCAATCCATGCTGCTTTTATACGTACTACGTTCTACGCCGTTTCGATCCTGGGTAGACACAGTAGGACATCAGATATCCGAATTCATGTTATTAGCATTTACAGTATATCTACCTTAAAATTTTCTCCCAGGATTGAAAGGCAACTTTCTATATTTATTCAAATACGAAGTGAACTGTATTACTGTCGGAACATTGCAAGTGAACTGAATTTATAGAACCAAACCTGGCAAAAGATCACACGGATTTGAAATCCAGGTTTAGGTTCAAAAAAAGAGCATTCATTACCATAGTAAAAATGTTAGCATATTCTGAGCTCCTTTAGTTTAAAACTGTTAACATAAGTAAATAGAAACTACAAGAAAATTTCGAAAGCGGAAGATGAATTATACAGGGTTGGTGCTTGGTTGCTTGGTTACAGTTGACATTCCTCCCAACTCAGCCTTGCCTTTGCAGGTTGAAAAGTTTGAAATTCGTCAGTTTTCATTCATGAATTATTAACTATCAAACAAAAATAAAATACAGCATCGTAAATTGCGTCACTTTGGCTGCTCTTTCCCTCCAATATAAGCCGTTATGAAAAACGGTTATAATCAATGAAAGAATCATTATTCTTTGAAGGAAGCAGTGCTTGAGGCAATGCACTTGGATTCATTAAACTTGAATAAAGAAACGATGTGGCGTGATATCTTTTTACCTATGCCAAGTTCATCTCGGCCGAGTATGTATATTATAAGCGGATTTTTTAATAATAGCATCATCATCAGCATTTCAATCCGCTGATCGCAGCCCGCCGTTTCTAATGTTCCCTTATTCCCTGATAAGTCTTTCCGTCTTAACGTCCCTCTTTACTTGGCGGACGCATTTGCCCTTTGATCTTCTTCGTGCCAGGCTTTCCTTTCTGTTTTCCCTTCCATTATTTTCCTGTAACGAATGCATTGTGCCTCAAGGTGTGACCAACCGATATGGTTCTTTTTTCTCTTGTAATGTATCACATTTCCTTCTCCTCTTCTGCTTATTCAGTCTTTTCTCACTGTATCTATTTTATCTTAGGTATCCACCTCCTTAAGAAGGTTTCAACGTCTTTCACGCATCTCTAATCTTTTTTTCTTATCCTCCGTGTCTCCGAAATATGGAGTGCCATGTTCCACACGAATGCTTTTAGGTAATGTTTCCATGGCTGTAAACTTGAATAAGGACAAGTCTGAAACGAATATGGAAATGGGATGGTGGACGAGAACATCTTTCTCAATTCGGAATTCCGTTGTAGAAGCGGTACTCCAAAAGCTACAACTAAATTTCATGCCTGGTGAGCCGCCGCGCGGGCGAGTGGGAGGGATCGCGACCCCTGTCAGAAAGACTGGTCCTCGGGAAACCGGTCTTTAATTATGTTATTGCGACAAACGTGCGGCATTCGTATGGGGAATGACAGATGGGACATGGATTATTGGGGTGGATTGTGTACTGACTTACCACTCCGGGGGCCCGAGTTCGAATCCCGGTGGTGGGAGAATTTTTCAGAAGTAACCCGATTCCATGATACTCGTATGTGTCACGTGGAGAGCACTGTAAGTGGAGTACGCCGTCCGTTGTATGGGACGTTAAACTGAAGACCCCTTGGCGTCTTTCGTTAAAGAGTTTGCTAATGCCGAAATTGGGTTTCTGCCCACCCTTACCGCATCCCCCGAAAATCCTACTCTCGATCACCTCGGCCAAAAACGACTGATAGGTATGAGAGATGGAAAATTTTTTCGATATGGATTCTTGTACTGGTTTGATTTCACATTGATGGCGTCGTAAATTGTGAGAGGAGAGGCGAGTGTTTTAATCCAACAGTAACGCAGTCCATTTCTGTTTTTTTTAACCGGGTGGTCCTGTCAGACTGTAATCTAGTCTAAGGCTCTCACAATCACATCAGTTTGAGAGGCAAAATCGAGAATCCTATCAAGCCTTGGTCTCGTTTGCTACCTTTTGTGTCTGAAAGGGCTCATAAATCGTCTCTTCTGTATCCCGTCATGCCCACATCTTCCTCGTGATAATTTTCTACGAAGAGTATCTTCATTGTGCTCTATCTCTTTCCTTCATTGAAGACTTTCTAAGGTGGATTCCTTCAGAATGTGGCATGAAAAATATGAAACTACGTCCGTCCACTGTTCCATAATGTTTCTACAGCCCATCCAGTGAAGATTAGTGACTTTAAGACGGACTACACTTCACATGTACATCACCCACATCACAATTGTCTTTGGGGATCGGAATGGTATGGTGGCTGATACTGGCGTCCCACCCCAAGGGCCAGGGATCTAATCCCGGTGGCCGGAATTAGCAGTGCTATCCCGATCCCCACTTCAATTGAGTACTCCGTTCGTCGGATAGGACGTCAAATTGTGGACCCCTTGGCGCCTTTCGTTAAGAGTAGGCAAATGACGACGCCGGGTTTCTCTCCACTCTTCCTCCATTCCCTTAATATACTACCCCAACCGAATAATCGACCAATCCCTAATGATTCCTTTACGACTTAAGCTGTCGGTCACCTCCCCTAGTATCTAGTACATGCTAATTTGCAGTACCAATGCCTTTGCTTCACGAAAGGTTGATGATTAGAGACTTGTAAATATTTAATTGACCTTTTCTTCTTCTTCTCCTCTAAAGAAGTCTCTTCTTTCTCCTGATGACCTTTATTTGACGAGGTCATCTTAAGGAAATTATTTGCTCGTGACATTTTTTAGCTGTAATCCAATGGATATAGCGCTGGGCTGCTGACCGGATTGCCCAGATTCGATTCTGGGTGACGCCTCTGGGCGCTCTCAGCTTCACCTTAGCTGTGTGATTAATCATGTATCAGAAATCCCTGGTAAACCATAGGCGATGCAGGAAAAGGAACTGGCCCCCCTGATGTGTGAATTTCACACTCCGTTGGGATTAGTGCTAGGCGACCTCTACTCTCACTTATCAAACCACTTTCGGGTGGACAATTGAAGTGGTTATCTTTACTATTCGTGTTTCTTCCATTGCCGAGGCATTTTCATTACCTTTGACTTGCTCACTCAGTTATACTTTATATAAATCTGTATTACCTAAAATAATTATTTTTCCTCTTTCTTCTTGTCTTTCCTGATGTTCTTCTAAATACGATGATTTTTGCAGCTCACATTCTTCGTTTTGTTTAACTCACCTCTGCTGACAGTTAAACTAATGATCAAGTTCAAAGTCAAAAATATTTCATTACAATCTTACTTATCTTGTAACCATTAGCCAATAAATAACTAATAAAGAATGACCCATACAGGAAAGTGACTCACTCGACGAGCTAATCGTTCATTAATAATCGTTTATCATTGAATTATAATTGAGACTTGCTTTAATAGCTCCACTCGGAAACCAGCTATTACTCTCCCTGGTACCAATCAATATTATTGCAAGCACGGCTAAATAATTGCTAAAACAGTGAGAAATTGTCTGAAGATCGAACATCAATTATTTGCGATGGTGAAAATTTACCTCTACTTTGGTTGGTTTCTAATGGTTACGTACATTCTTTCCTTTTGTCTACCATGAATCCAAATGTGATTAAATGAACTAAAAAAGATAAAGTGTTATGCAAAAAAAGTGAAAACTAGTGAATAACGGTGTGGCACATATAAAAATTATTAGTTTACTTAAGATTATCAGCAGATGCTTCAAAACTGCCAGTAATCAATTTTGCTATTACTACGAAGTTACTTTTGAGTTTAAGAAATAATATGAACCTACTAATAGCTTCTTGATGTTACAAAAATATGCACTTGAAATTGGAGACAATTCAAACTTCATTTTCAGTGAATTCATCGGCGAGCAATGTATTTCGGATGTAAAGGACAGATTTTCAACATCAAGGAAAGTAGAAAGTAGACTTTTCGATTAATTCTTTGAAACCCATTTACGTTTATTCATTTCGGTGAACTCTACCATCATCTATCAAACTGACCTTCGAGTTGATATGTTTTTATGATTTATAGATCGACCATTCATTTTCCCTACTATGCAGGTAAATTCGATGCATTCCGAATGCCCTCAAGTCACGACGACAATTAATTGTAATCATATCAACCAATGGGGTTTTAAGGAACTACACCAAGCTATTACACTAAAGGACTATTTAAATCAATGATTTAATTGAATATTAGTTTCCCTCTGGGAGGATAAAATATTTGGAGGTTTTCCGTGGGATGAAAATTTGAACTTCATGCTGTTTAATACGTGAAACCATCAAGCATATCATTTAAATCAGTGACATCAATTCAATTTGATTACAATTTAAATTTTGATACCTATTTAAAGAGCTGTCTGAACATATGGGAGATGCGTTAATCATTTCGTAAGCCTCAAAGAATCATATAATTTAGTTGTTTTTATGCATTCATTGTAATCACCAGCATGAGATGACCAAGTTTCCGGGAAGATACGCGACTACCCCAAACGGTTTACCGCAACAAATACCAAATGTTTATAATAATTTATTGCATCAAGGCCATGGTTAATTTATTTCAAGGAGTTGATCAAAAGAGCTTCGAAGAGGACGGGGTGTACCTTTGGGGAAGTGATGAAAGGTTTTTACATCTTCGTGGACTTAATTTGCGTGCAGCAGCATATGTATGATCTCTGTCCCATTGGAGTTAGGGCGAAGTATATCTTGATTACTTATAATGAAACCTGTAGTTTACATTTCTCCATATCCGATTCACATATGTTTTTCTGCGACGTTACTAACGATAGAAATTCACTTAGAAGGCGCCAGCAGTCAGCTTGATGCATTTTAAGTTTATGAAAAGATCTGGATGTCGCCGGAGGGCACATATGCAGTAGAGGTTGACTTCAAGTTCTGATTCAAAGGTTATTAATTCTCACAAATGAGTCAGCCATCCTAAGAAATTCACAGTGGGAAGCTGAAGTACACCCGTATCTTCAAAATGCTCATCCAATAGGTAACAATCGTGGGCGAGACAGTCCCTAGTGGTGATTTTTGATCGTTTTAATCACTTAACATTGACACCTAATGAAAGTACACTTATGAGCTTTACGCTTTAGTCGGCCAACTCTGGACCAGGCACTGGATAGATCACGTCTGCCAACTACCGTGAGTTAATGGCGAAAAATACTTCTTAACAACTCATTGATAATCGATAGTATGTCGTCCTGTATAAAATCCTGGAAGCCTGTTCTCAAATGTATATTTAGCGACGATTAGTAATAAGTCGACCTATGTACGACATAATACGTCAGTGTGGGTCAAAATTAATTTTTCTTAGAATCAATATATTGAACAATGAGAGAGTCTAGCCTCATTTAGAATATACTGATAGTATACGGGATCCTCATAAAGTTGGATTGCCGAATTGGATCGCGGGCATCGCAATTGAGCTACATTTGTAAAACGTTGTTATGATGAACTGAGGAGTATACCAGAATTATTAGAGGAGCTAGGTTGGAAATCACTCCCGTAGCGAAGTTTAAATTACACATTAAACCTCTTACGTGAATTGGAAGGATGTTTCTTTTGTGATGATGTTGAAAGTGTATTATTAGCTCTATTGTAAATCGGCAGTAGAGATGGTGTAAATAAAATTAATCTGATTAAATGTAGAAGAGATAGATTTAAGATGTCATTTTCCCCACGAACGATAAATTATCAGAATAATGCTATCCGATTGTCCTCTGAGGGAAATGCAGTTTGTGCCAAAAGTAGTCCGGTGTGTAATCACCCCCTGCCATACATCCTAACGGTGGCTTGCAGGATACCATTTATGTATGTAAGATTCTCTTATGGATGCAAATGAATTCATCTTTGTCGGAATACTTAGGATAAGCAATTTAGAGGAAGCCGTCGTGTGGACGTAGCGCAGGTATTTAATTCATCGACCTTTTTAGCGCCGCCTCTTTGTTTGCGTTTCTGCACACGCGTTTACACCTTGGACATTTGGGCGTAGACGCTCCCGGATTCGTCAGTTGACTCCCGGAATTGAGCAATGGCCTCGAAATACTCCACATACCTGTATCGAGGTGTATTCCCTCCACTTTTTTTTCAACAATATGATAGTATTACGGGACCTATTTACATATTTTGTACAAAAAACTTATAAAGTTTTTGATTTGGTTATTACGGGTTTGATTTAGAAGGAATCTGCGAACCCTCAGATCAGTGTCCGATCTCTTCAGCCTAAATCCTGAATCCGCTTGATTGAAGATGTATAGAAAAGTCGGACTGACAACTAGATTTACGAGTTGTGTGTTTTTATAATAAGACTTCCATAGTTTTCTTATTTTTGAATTATAATTAATGAAATTTCATCTCGTCATCAACTCATAGGATAATCATTTGTCAAAATTAACTCTCCAAGTACGTAAGGGTAACCCTACCAACGAACCATGCATAGCGTGTGGTGTTCAATTAACGTAACGCGACAAAAGCTTTCTTTTCAGATGGCGCTAATGTGGGGGAGCGTAAATCGGTTTAGCGTGCACACAATGCGAATCGTGTGTACTGCTTCACCTGAGTAAGTTCGTCGTCTCGGTTGTCCACATTCCCCTCGGTATGAATTCCGTGGACAACGTATTAACATAGATGGACCTTCGTAAAAACTCCATAGATAAAGACTCCAGGAAGTGTATGACATTTTTAAAAATTCAGGGTGAAGTCGAATGGGACGGCAGATATTTGAGCAGGTGCTGATGCAGAAGGTAATTTGTGACAACGTTGAAGCATGTTTAGCATCTAGCATGAATTCATGGAGTCGGAGGGATTTTGGGAACTGGAGTGGATTTAGAAGGGTGGGGAAGAGACCCGGTGAATTCAAGAATATTTGAAAAATTTGCTCGGCGTTTCAATGTCACAGAGGGTCATTTGGTGAATAGGTTGGTAGTGGTTTTGTTGTTAGAGAGGATGAGGTCAAGATCTTTAAGAATAATTGTTAGGGATTGCACTCTAGAAAATTAAGTGGTGCAAATGGACTGTCATTTTTCCTCTCATAGAATATTTTAGGGCATGCATGCTTTAGGTATTTTGTGCAGAAGGGTGTTCGGATAACAACGGCGAATGAGATAGGCATGAAGTGATGGAGGAGAGCCCGGGATTGACTGTTTAGTGTGGTGAGGATGACAGCTATTGAAATGAAGATAAAGGGCGTTTGTTTTTGGCTTTGATGTGAACTGATAATCGGAATTGTTATTTGAAGAGGGAGATTTGAGAATCTAAAAATGTGATTTGAGTGGAAATAATGGTGTAAATAAAGTAAGCAGAGCATAGCGCAACAGTAACTTTTAACGGAGTCATCCGCTAATATGCATTTCAATGCAATTTTTCGGAGTGTAAAAATCGAGTCTGTGACATTGTATGTGCGGTATTTCGTCACAACCTCTTGTTCCTTTAAAAGCCCCCAAAATTTGGGAGTTTAAGAGGACGCCTCGATAGCTTAAATAGCTAAAGCACTCGGCCGGACATTGAGGGATCCGGGTTCGAATACCGGTCAAGGCGGATGATTTTTACTTTCTGAAATTGTTGCATTGAGCAGAGTATGCTGTTTTGAGGGAAGAGATAAGAGCTAGCAAAATGTTTCCAAACGAGAAAAATATCGTCAATGTGAGCCAAAGTAAGGGTTTCAGGGGTTGGAGGGTTAGAAAATTTTGTTCGATGAGGCCAAGGTTGAGAGATTGCTATACGAGGTTGATCTGAAGTGTTCTAGGTCAGACGATGAAAATGGCAATTTATGTTTAAAAAATTATTTTTCTGCATAATCGCTTTTGATAATAATACATTTTATCCCGCGGGGTTCCAGTGCCATTATCCTATCCATGTAGGACTGCAGATGTAGCTTTTGTGGTTCCCACAAGAGGGAACCATGCCGCAGTCCGCCCAAAAAGGCTCTCTGCAGCTGGGACTATGAGCGCCTAGAGCCGGCGCTAAGGGCGACGCTGGCGGAACGCAAGGGCGTGGTGCTATTGGGTCGATCTGGGTTCCTCTAAAAAAATAGAATGGAATTACCACATAATCAAATAGTGGCCAGTCTCAAATCTAGATATTCCTTTACGGTACATCCAGAAGTACTGAAAAGTGCTCGTCTACATACGTAATCGCTTCTTGGACAAAAAACGTTGACCAGCGAGGATACTTTTGAGTTTTCAGAAGAGGTCCTACATTTGAATATAGCTAATAATATTTATTAAAATAGCTTGATGAAGGATGTGACGGTATAATTGTTGATCCTCCTTGAAGAAAATGTATTGAAATCTTAATTCCAAGTGGAAAATTGCTGCCATCAGTGAGTGAAAAAACAAATTAAACAAACTTTTTTCCTATCTCAAAAAGTATCCAGAAAAGTATATCCTAATCGGACCTAACTGAAGTTTATTTCGGAATTTTTACCCTAATTATGCAAAAATTAGAAACCCTGACTGCGTACTGTCTTGGCATGATGTGCCTTTGAGCAAATAAACTAACAAACTAATTTTCAGATTTATATGTTATTGAAAGAAATACTCACGGACGGGAATAATTTGTAAAAGAAGAAACAAGATCGAACAAAAACACACAAAAATGAAACTCACACGCATTCCGAACTTCCGGTGATAAAACCACCTTTCCGAAAGTTCGGAATGCGTGTGAGTTTCATTTGTATGATTCTGTGTTTTTGTTCGTTCTCGCTCATTCGTTTACATCGTATAAATATACAGGTAAATAAATAAATAAACATACATTCACACATACGCACACACACCTCATGACACTTTGTGCCATACCCTATCCAGTTCTCCAACTTACAAGTAGAAGAGTCAAATTCCATGCACTTGCTCGAGATCGTCGCGCTCCGGCTTGCGTGTATTTGTTGGGAGTGCAGCGAAACGGCGGGGAGAAACAGGCCGTGGCGGACTTCTCCCGGTTCCTGTCCGCGATGTGAGTTCTTAACCTTTCGTGAACTTCACCGAGCCCTCGAGGAGTGGGTGTAGGACATCAGTGATGAGGCTCGTTGTCTGACACGTTTCGTCCTCATCCACTCCTAAATTAATGCCCTGCAAGCCGTCCAGTGGTGTACGGAAGCGTGTGCAAAGCCCCAGCAGAAAAGGAAAGGGAATGGAAAAATTATGAATCCATTACTGCTATATGGAACTATCAAGGACACTGCTAAGGCGTGTGGCAGGAGTAGTTTCCACATCAGACATGCAATATCCACATTCCAGATGTGCGATAGGTTTTCAGGAGCTAGCGTTCCTGTAAGGATGAAGGTGGTAGCCCTCGACATCGATTCAAGCACGACTAATTCCGTTGGAGATAAGGATAATTTTTTGATTGAAATTCAGTAATCAAGTGAAGATTGAAAGCCAATGCTTCACATAAGTTCACTGATCACCGTCAACAAGCTCGACACGTCTTCACAAAATTGTACTACCTCCCAAACTGCAAGACATAGGATTTTGGTGTAAAACAGGTTTTGGGTATGACGCACCGATTCTCGTACTCCATTTGAGAGCCTGAAACCTCTGCGATGAATATTTGCAAACGAATCTATATTCATGCAAATAAGTAACTCTTTTCCTTTGCTTAAAAATTCCAACTACTGAATGTCTAATTGCGATAGTGGCCGCTATAACAATGGAAAGCGTGGGAGCTATTCAAAATTTACGATGTAACTGAAATTATAAATTCGTGTTGACCATACTCGTCGAACTCCTTTTTGTGATATGTGGGGCTATGGTGTATCGCCAGAGGTATTGTTAGATGATTACGTGTTGGAATAGCGAGTTCAACATAGGATGGCTATAACCAGGAGGAAGCCGGTATCCATTATTGAGATAAAAAACTTTCTTGGTAGAATGGATCCTTCGTATAATTAAGCCCGTGCCGATGCTATCGCTCGGCTATCATTTACATTTAGGTCGGCAACGTGTTATTGTTTTCATAGTTACGAGAACCGTGCGTCAGTTATCCTGCCGAGTATTTATGCCATCGCTTGCAATAATGAATTGCGAGCGGTCGTTTTATTCCCATACAAAATCTTATTTTGACGCCGAAAGGAAATCGTAACATTCAAGCAGACATATCGTGTACGTGGGTGAACCATGCATCCATTCCCACTGTATCAGACTTCTTGGCAACCCGGCATGAAAATGTCTTCGAAGTGTGAACAACTCCTGCTTTCATGGAAGACTTAATAACGTAAATAAGATAGTGGGTTATCACCATGATATGATAGGACTTGAGATCAAATGCAGCTAAGAATAGAAAACTCGCAGTGGAAGAGTATAATCCGTTATTTCTCTGACAACGTTCCATTATGATGAATGTTTACTTGAGTAAAAATGCGCGAGGTGAAATAGCATAGTGGACAGACCGTTCGGCTATAGGCCGGAGGGTGCCGGGTTCAAAACCCAGGTGCTCTTCCACATATCCATCTAAAATCCGAGGGGTTATATTGCCTCATAACTGTAACTTGATAGAAACACGAACTGCGGTCAAGGGAGAGGGAATGGTGTTAATTTGCTGAGTGTGTGGCTTTCACACGCCTTGCGGCTCATAAATCAGTACGAGGCGAGGCTCACAGGTTCAAGCCAACCTTCGGATTGACGAATGTGGTGGGAACAAATCAATATGAGGAAGCTCTGTGCAGGCCAACGTGATTTGAGCTTCTCTGTGTTTTGAACAGATGTGTCATTTGGTGTGTTAGTTGGATGGGCCCTGATTTTATCTGTAAAATCGCCTCCTTGCGGTAAATACTATTTTTTTTAGCTAGTATCGAGTTTTTACAGTTGGTGAAATTAACGGGAACGTATTACAAGTTAAAACTGATAATAGTTTAGTGAATTAAAATTACAGATTTCCAAATTAAAAATCAGGTAATGTTGTTTATTGTATTTGCGCACATTATTATATAAAAAAAGTTAGCTTTCTGAATTCAAAATAAACAAAGTTCATACTATCCTGCTGTCGCGATTATTCAATAAATAGCTAATAAAAAATGAGCCTTTCGAGAAAACCAATGCGACTTTATGCCATCGAGACTTGGGTTCGATCCTCGGAGGAGGCACTTGTGCCGATGCCATTGAAACAGAGGTACAAGAATTATTTTAAGAAATTTCTGCAAGAATTTTATAGATAAATTCCAAATTTAGATTTTAGTATTAAGACATAGTTTTCATTGAAATCATTGAAAGTATAGGTTATCATTGTGCCGCCGTTAATAGTTTTGTATGCATACAGAGGTTTACTCTACCATCAAGCACTCCGGATTGAAAACGCCATTGATGAACCCAAAAGTTCCGTAAGTGAGGGTGCATCTCACCTCGCACAAATTCAGCATATAGTATTTCCCAATGATTCCTGTGGTTTTCCAGGAAGATCTAGTGCACGAAACACTCTTCAGCTAGGGTAAAGCTAAGGGGATACAAGTGACTCTGGGACTCAAACTCAAAGACCTCCGACCAGAAGACGACCGCTATATCCCTCTCCTAGCCGATTTAGTCCTCAGGAATTCAATTTTAATCGCATAAAAGGATAAATGTATGTGAATTGCACGTGGAGATGCAAATGTATTTTTAATTAAAAATGAAGTTAAGATTATGGTATTCACACTAATATAAGTAGAAAGAAAATGGATATAAACATTTATAAAAGACAAATACGAGGTTAGTGGGGAAGGTAAAAGGGTGTGGAGCAAAAGGTCTCCTTGACAGGGACTTGGACTACGTACTTGCCGGGCCGATGCTCTACCAAAGTTTCTATCCCTTTTCCATACACCCGTATGCATATGAATATGTATATGAAGCTGACTGGGACAACGAAGCATTAAGTAGCTATGTATATGTGGTGTGTATGTTATATATATTCGAAATAGAACGCTCTTCGGCGACGCACAAATACATAAAAACACAAAAATAGATTTTTAAAACGTAGAAACACTAAGAGGGGACACTCACATATGCAGTTTTCACGTTTAGACGGCACGGCCGTCATCAGATGACGGTCGCACCGTCGAAACGTCAAAACTACATATGTGAGTGTCCCCTCTTAGTGTTTCTATGTTTTAAAAATCCATATCAGTGTTTATATATATATACCTATATATATATATATATATATATATATATATATATATATATATATATATATATAATGGGCTGACACATTATAACATAAATATAATAGAATAGCAACATTTAAAAGGACACTCACACGGTAAATTGTTCGAGCTGTTGTTGCTATTCTATTCTATTTGTGTTATATTGTGTCAGCCCATTATTGTGCCGCTAGTGTGAGTTTTTCCATACAATCATTATATATGTGTATATATATAAATATATATATATATATATAACTATATATATATAAATATATATAAATATATATAAATATATATAAATATATATAAATATATATAAATATATATAAATATATATAAATATATATAAATATATATAAATATATATAAATATATATAAATATATATATATATATATATATAAATATATATATGTATATATACACATATATAAGATAATTTCCCTCGGATTTAATGAATTGGAAGTATCCTGCGTGGATTTATTTGCAGAACAACACCTCGAGTCGTCTGCTACGTGATCCACATCCATATCCCGGAAGCTGCCACCATAGCGAAGTGGTGAAGGGAGTCAGGTCACTACCTAGGTAATTATTAAAATTCGATTAATTAGTAAAATTTAACTTTCCAGTATTTCGAATTGGCACACGTTATAACATTTTCTTCTGTTGTGGTAGGAAAAAGATTTCGTAAATCGGTCTGTTCGGTAGTCAATTTCCCTTCTTAATTTGAGGTCATATCATACATGATTGGTCGGAGTAATTCCTACGAGAGAGAATAAACTCATACGATTTGTATTAATCACGCAGTTTAATCCACGAAATCTCCTACGACGTTGATTCGATTAATTTTTTTTGGTCCATCATCGCGTGTTATATTGGCATGAGACGATCATTCAACATTGCGTTCACTGGTATTAGGCCTCGTTCCCTGGCCTTGATGCGTTCTTTGACACACGAATTCTCTCAAAATTACCGCGGCGGACTTAGACAATGGGGGATTGGAGGGGTACAGTTCTCGAATCTATGGCGTCAGCGTTTTGTATGCAAATAGACGAGCGCGGAAGAATGCACCAAATATAAACCCCCGTCGACGGATTGCTCATGGTTTTCAAGGTGAGGAGAGCTCTGGGAGGAAGTTGAGCAATCGCGCAATGAGCGGCTCATGAATGGGAGGCCGTCTACCCTACAAACAGTGTGACTGGTTCTCCGAATAGCAAGTGGGCGAGGGACGTCACACGGAATGGCCGTACGTAAAGACAAGCGCGGCGTTCTGTGCTGGGGTCTGGTGGACTTCGTCTCACAAACCCTCAGTAGGCCGGAAATGTTTGGTGCGAACCATGCAGGGCAGAACTCGGTGTAATTCATGTCGAGCACGGTTACAGTTTCTGTACAACTCGTATGAGGATTTGTGTTATAATCGTGCGGGAAATTGTGCGAGAAAGAATTTAGAGCACACACTATTTTTCCCCGCGAGATGCATACAAATGCACTGAGAAGAGAGAATGGCATGCCGATGACAAGAGAGAGCCGAGGGGCGCACAATAAACAGGGTGACAATGGTCTACAATGCCGCATAAATATATATAAATAGCAGATGGAACAAAGACGGATGTTTTGTTCTCAAAGGAGGAGGTATTCCCTTGCCTTTGCAGCAGCAAATTTAAGAACTGTTACGACAAGCCTTCTTCGAATGCATTTTTCCCGAAGTTGGATCGTGTGAAAGGACTCCACGAGATAAATCGCATCCGAGTCGGCTCTTGACGTTTTCTCGGTCAAAATATTGTACGAAAACTTGGAGCGTGTGACTTGTCGGATCTAGAGTTCCATTGTTTCAAAAAATAGTTCCACAATTAATATAGTATTCTGGGCCATTTTTTCGGTCGATTGGATACGAGTGAACTGGAGTTTATTGTTGTGTACTGTAGTTTATTGAGTTTATATACTGTATGTGCGGAGCAAATTCGAGGCCTTGAAAAAACCGGGAGACTGGTGAACCTATTATCGTGAATTATTTGTTAATTTTAAGCAGATAGTGTTTAGAACTCCCAAGACATATTTGGAGACGAATCGCAAGTAAATTAAAATCAGGACATAAATTGGAACCGGCTCGGTTTTAGGTTATGGAGAATGGAAATATGACTCCGTTCTGTACTTCGACTTCATCAGAATCAAATTTCTACCCTTGATTCCATAGAAAAATGTCTTAATCGGGCTGGTAAAATTAAGCAAACCAAATAAAACGAAATCGATACTTTATACCTGTATTGGTCCATTTCACGCCATAAGGAAGTCGAGATCGGTCGCAAGAAAAAAGCCCCAAAAAAAACATTTTATTCTCTTTTGGGTCTTTGACTTCTCTTATTCCATTGAGGAAAGATAAATTTCAACAGATCTGTTAGTCATTGTCCTATTTGCACAACCCAAATCAGTTGGATTGCAAGAGGAGGACAATTGTCCACATTCAAGTTAAGCGTACCAAAATGTAGTTTGGTGGTGAATAATACTAGAAAACATGAATTCAATTACAAACGGTACGAAAATAAAGAACAATGGAAATATACATTGTGTTCTTCATTTGATGGACTGGAAAACATATTAATTTTTTAAGACATGAAGGTAGGGGATAGGGCGCCTTGATTAGATTTGTTCATTCTATTCAGTATTACTGAGGAAATGAATACCGTAAGTTGAAACATGGTCGAAGGTCATTTCATGAGAACTCTCTGAAACATGAGTTGATTTTCTTGAATTCCTCATAGCGAGATTTAAAAAAATGCATTAATTATACTAAAGCGAATATTAATTTACCCATTAATATTTAATGAAGATTTTAGTGTGGCTCAATAAGCAGAGTGATTACGTACCATCGCTAGAATTTCCGTATAAAATCTTTATCCTTTATCGATTTGGTGATTTTTTTGTGGATTGAAGAATGTTACGAATATGGTAGAAATCGGATGCACCTACGATGAACCTATTTCATCTATTATTATTAGGTAATCTACCGGTTAAGGTAGGTTTTTAGATGGACAAAATTACTAATTCAACAATTTGTGACCCCCAGCAAAACACAACATCCCCCTCTACATCAGGTCCCTCTTCAGCTCTGAGTACTTTCTTCTTCCCTTCATCCGGTCCAACATCCCTATCCTGTTCCTTCCCTTTCCTGGTTTGCCTAACATTTTCCTCTCAATTATAGTCTTCAACATCCCGCTGCCGGTCAATACCCCCTTCTTCCACTTTTCCTGCCTCCAATGGATTTCTACCAACAAACCCCTCTCTTCGCCCACCATACCAAGTACTTCCTCGTTTGTTTTCTTCTGTCCATTTCACCTTCTCCATTCTTCTCCACACCCACATTTCAAAAGCCTCCTCTTTCATCTACTCCTGCGTATAACAAATATCCACCTTTAGGTGGGAACTTGATAAAAATCATCGGAAATTCTTTTTTAATTGAAATTGAGAAACAAACTCGCTCTTTTAGTTTAATCTTTTAAAAAAGTTGGTTCATTAAGTTTCTCGCACAAGCAAAATAATAACGTTTAAAGATACGTTCTCTGCGAGCTAATTTTTCACTACACGAGAAATGTGACGAGGGAAACGAAACGGCTGCGATCTTTCGATTTGAAATGTTCTGCGTGCTCCTTTTTCGGCTCCCTCTCTGGCACAGATCTTCGTTTCATTCGCACTCGTTTAGCTGATGACTCATAGTGCACATTGCATCTGGGTTAAGATTCCAGGAAATTATAACACCATGTTTCTCATAAGGAGTGCTAACTTGAGATGAGAGCGTTGCCACGAAAATAAGTGAGCCTTCGCTCCGGATGACGAAATAAAGCATTCGATTCTTACTCGTTTTTTACGTACGCTGTTAATAAATTCAGCTGCCATCAAGTGGCCTATCAATTGAATACGGGCAGGGAGCCGCGGGCTCGTATGTACATCGCGGTTATCCATCCAGCTATCGCGTTGAATCATTAGTGAGCAAATTTGTAAGGATGCAGTGAATATTGAACGAAAAATAAGAAAAATGATTACGTCAGGGGAAAAGGCAAATCACGGGAAATATTTTCCGCTCAGGAAAAAAACGCACACGGTTTTGTTTGAAAACCGAACAGAAATCGTACGAGATACGTTGCTGTATGAGGGCAAGTACAGAGAAGGCTATTTTTCCATACAAGTTGTATGCAACCACCAATCAGAAACGAGGACAGCGTGAAGGCGCTTAATAGCCGTAACAAAAGCGCGCTGCCGCGCGAACTCTAAGCTACATGTATTTGGCAACGGATGATAAAAACCATCCAAAATATAAAAAAAGCTGGAATGAAAACACCGTAGAAATTTTATTAAAAAACGGAAACGAATATCCATGCCTTTGCAACAGCAAAATGGCAGCTAATACAATGAATCATTTGTCGTCGCTGTGTATATCTCGAAGTTGGCACTGCGCTTCGCTGCTCCATATTGCTGCGGCACGCGTGTCAGCTTGGAAATTTTCTCTGATGGAATGTATGGAAGCTTGGCCCATGACACACGGCCTTAAATATTCAATGATAATAGTACGCAAAAAACAATGATTATTTTAAAGAAGTGCCTGGAATCTCAGAAGATAATTTGGATAAGTCACATAAACAGGGTCGGGAAGTGAGTGACATTACACACCTCTTTTACTTCCTCTAATACTCCCATTTCTACCTTTCATCCAACTAACCTGTCACTCGCAAAATTTTCTCGGGGTTTCACATAAGAAACACTTACCCTATGTTGGTTTTTCAATATTTCCACAGTCTAATTAATTCATCTCAACGCCATTTTCCCACCATTCTTTCTGTCTAAACTACACTTTGAAAACTTAAGTACCTACTGATGAACATAACTAAGAGAAGAATATTACCAAATCACTGAATCGGCACAATATCTATTGTGGTCCTATAATTTGGAAATTCCTAAGAAGCAGACCGATGAGTATGAAATTGATTTTTCGGTGTTTATTTCAACTTTATGGTGTCTTCTGATGGTCGATACATGCTAACGTAAGGAGTAACAGGGATCTTTGTTATGGATCGAGGATCGTTTTTTCCCAAACAATGACATTTAAAAATAAAACACGGCGCCAATAATTTAATTTTCAACGAAGGCTACCGTGATGACCGGTACGAAGTAATAGGATAGTGAACGGTGCGAATAAACTGGTGTGTATTTGCTTTGAAAAGATCTCGATTATTTTCAGCATACTTTCTTCTTCGTTTTGGAACTGCAATAAATCACGCGTCCGAAATGAGTGTCTATTGAAAACGATTATGCCATCGGATCACCCGAAAGGCGCCCGGTTGATTTTCGAAGAACTCTTAAGTTGTATTGTGAGTTTCCCTTCTGGTTTGTGCGTCACGCGCAAATTTTATAAAAAATAATTTAATCTAGAAAAAAGCGTCAAAACGGCTGATTCGGTGTGGTGTTTTTATTTAGTTTTGGAGGAGTATCTCATCACTTCTCGGAAACGAGTGCTCTTCGGGAAATCTGTGGCTGCGAGCCAAACACCAGCTTGTCGAAAATACGATTTTCGGGATACTAGTGGTACGTCACGAGAGAGGTGCATCGTGCCAAAGGACGTCTTCCTTAGCTTGGATCGCCAGCATGTGATCGGAGTGGGTGGTTTCTTCGAAACATTGTGTTCCCAATACAAGGACTTCCTTGAAATTTACAGATGGCTGAGGGAGCACAACTAGGTAGGATCGGTCAAAATTACCGTTCGTTTCCCATTAGGGATGTATTTTCACCGTCGACAGGTTGAAAAATATACCGTATAGCAAGTAGGTCATTGTTAATGCAATACGTACCGGTTCTTTAGGCGTGCAAATTCTACTGTTATTAAATATTCTATTTCACTGTATTCAGAGGATATTTACTATCCTCTTCAGAAGACAGTAAAACCCAAATTCATGACGAGTTCGCATCTTTCCCAGGATTATGTTATGTCGAAACTAGGGCTCGATATGGCTATTTTTTCGGAGTTTGATGCAAATATCGCGTTAATGTGATAAGCAGCATTTGCTTAAGCGATGTCAAACGAGATGACGCAAATTGAATTTATTGGAAAAGACACATCCAAAGACGTGGCATCAAAGTGAATTCATTGGCTAATGAATTCATTTTGATCGTCAATCCAATGGAATTTCACATTTACTTCATATGGTGGTCGTATTTATAGGGAATTTGGACATAATTTCTTAGCCCAGTACAAAAAACGTGAACATTTTCTAGATGAAAAACGAAACGCTTAGGATTACAGCTGCTACCAAGTATATCTAAAATTAATACTCATAGGATTGGCTCCAACTCATCAAATATTTTTCATTATTTTTAGATTTTTTAACCCCTTGACGACGTCACACTATCTCCTTGCATTCCTATTTTATTCGCTTGCACCCACTATTATTTATAACCACTTATACAAAATAAATGGCATTAATGTTCGGCGTAGAGAATACTAATTAGGAGTGAACCGATCAAAGATCGTTTCCAAGAAATACTATTACTAATTATTACCTTAATGAGATCGGAAATAAAATGATGGTAATTGATTCGATATTTTAATACGGGCAACTTTTCTCTTCGAATCTTTTTACATTGGATTTATCGTTCCTTCTCAATAATTTTTCCTTGCGCTAAATGTCCAGTTAAAAGTCATTTATGATCATTGACTGGAATATATGCTCTGAATAATGTGCAAGGACGGGTGGATTCATGAATTATCATCCAAATGATACAAACCTTTTTACTCGGCATTAGTTTGACAGCAGCTATTACTATTACTGACCGATATCTAATATCCTAGCAACAATCCTGAAGGACTCAAGCAGCTGTACTTGCTCAAGAAATTTCGAGTAACAACAGAGCCCAATGTTCAATTGTGTCCATCCTTCCAATGTACACCGTTATCAACCCTGAGGTTGGATTTCATAATTGAATGTATCTTTTTCTATGCCTCCAGTCGTTATCTGACGTTAACAAAAAATCGCAAACCTTTGATTTATGGCTGGGCTGGTTCGAAGGGATCTTCCGGGGTTGGGAATCAGGACTCTCCGATCAGAACGCTCTACTAAACTGATCTACCACCACAGCGATCGACCCAAATGTTGGGTTGATAGATCTACACCTACACACTACCCAGCAAGGACATGTGGCGGGGATTGCTGAG
Organism: Hetaerina americana; assembly: GCF_022747635.1. Taxonomy (NCBI): domain Eukaryota; kingdom Metazoa; phylum Arthropoda; class Insecta; order Odonata; family Calopterygidae; genus Hetaerina; species Hetaerina americana. The sequence goes on along the minus strand of NW_027286763.1, from coordinate 55,098,534 downwards.
CCACTAGCCATACTACATCTACTGCAATACTTACACGAACACACGCCACCCCGCGATTCACCGAAAAAGCACGTGGAAGGGAGACGACTAAACGCAATATCCGTTGCTCACATTACGAATGTTGCGCTGAACTACTCCACCAGAAGACAAGTAAAGAAACCCGTTAAAAAGGGTACCACAGAAAACGCATTCACCAATTATCTCTTCATGCAGGACGGACAATTCACGGATACATCACATCTACAAATTTATTTACACGACACTCCGGCATCCCCCCCTCCCCTTAGAGCGCGTGGCGGGGGGAGTTAGGACGCCAGCCATGAAGTTAATATGGGAGGAATGTAACTTGTATGTTCCCAACTATTTTCGCCAGTTCCATTCCATTGTATTGTTGTTGCAAAAGCGCGTGAGATAAACTAATAAAAACCAATAAACTCATCTGTCCGTTCGTTCGTCCATATATCTTATTTGGTGACAATTGTCCGTTCTGCTCATGTAAATGGGGGGCTGAACTTCTTTGCTGGATCTAAAACTACCTTTTGTTAATCTTGCTCTGGGGCTTCGCAAGGGTTCCCACCCCAAATCTTTTTGTAAATATGTGATACTGTTGTTTCGTACGAATTTTTCACGAATCTGGCAGCCCTTTTCTGTACCTTGTTCAATTCTGTAGACAGTTTTTACAGATGAATCCAATATGCTCGTCGCTTACTCCATGTGGGGTCTTACTAAAGATATGGTAGATGAGGGTAGCTCGCTTTCTACCAAGCTCAGCTTCACGTGAAATTCACACAAATAGGGTAGTTGCGGCGGTTCCTTCCCCTGTTTCGCCTGCGGTTTCCCAGGAAGATCTGGTACCCGTAAAATTAAACACGTGTGAGTTTAGGAAGTTAGCAGAAATTGAACCCGGACCCTCCGGTCAGTTGCCGATGGCGCTACCTATTTTAGGCTCTAACGACCACTGAATTGCATCAATCATCCTGAAATCTCGCTGATATTTTTTTTCTTTTCACTAATACCTCCACAAATTTAAACAAGAGACTATGCGGGGGCACCTTTCGTCCCGACAACTTTCAACACATCGGCATTCACCCTCCTCTGCCGCCATTTAATCGCGCGTGACAACCTCGGGAGAGCCTGAGGCGGCTTGTACTCCTTCCCGTCTCGGTGCGTGCGCTTGAAATCACCTCTCCAGCTCGCCACTCCGCTTCGCTGTTGCTATGTCGGGTGATGGGCCCAAGTCCTTCCCTAGCGCGTTTATCTCCCCGAGTTGCAAAGCTTACCAATGTATGTACGTACGGACGTATACATTTCCTCCTCTGCCTCGCGCTCAAGTTGTTGCCTTAGGTGTACGGCGGCGGACGCGACAGAGAGGGAGGAAGGTTGTGGGCGGTCTGGAGGATGCGCAGAGAGGAGGAAGGTAGCTATGGGTATCAACTTGTGGTGCACGTGTGCACACGACCATCCGGTTGCGCTGAGTAGCCGATATATACGTATGCACTTATGTTTTCAAAATTAAAAAAAATGTAAGATTTCTCATGCGACTGTCAACAGGAGTTTAATGCTGACACACAGTGTGAGAGTAATGCTGCACCCGAGTCACATTGGTGGCGAGAACAATAATGAAAAGTAAAGTAGAATTTAGTGCCGGATGAACGAAGGAAATTTTCCCCCGCACGATTGTTTGTTCCAAATGTGTGACTTCATTGATTTTCTGTGTATGCAATTTCTACTTCACACATGAGTGGACATTTTTTTTCTCAAACCTCATGACTTTCGTTTTTAACAACCAAACAAAGTTTCAATTTGCGAACTTTCTCTCAAGCACGCTCCGAAAATAACGGAATTTGACGTTATTTTCTTAATCACACCGGGGAAAATATCACAACGAAGTAAGATGTCATTTTTTCCACGAACTATAAGGAATCAGAATAGCATTGTCCGACCGCGGTAGGGCTAGAAATGTTCGGGTCAAAATTAGTCTGGTGTGCATTCACCCCCTGCCACGCACCCTAGTGGTGGCTTGCAGGGTACTAAAAAAATATAAAAATAAAAAAAATTATCTTTCAGGAAATTGATTTGGTCAAAAATAAAATGTTACCTAATGACTCTGCTTGACAAAATCACTAATCACCGAAGTTATCTCATACCCCCCAACCTCGCACCATTACCGCGTCTTGTAGGATGGTATGAAACTGTAGAAAGGAATGTGTAGCCTACATTTAAGACATTTTCAAAGCGTTCGCGCGTGCACATTCAGAAGCAGTGATTATAACCAGCAAAGCTGAGGTTGGTGAAATTGAACAAAATGTTTAAAATATATGCATTCACATTGGTTTTTAATCGCCACATTTATGAAAGCAAAAACGCCACTCGTTATTTACTCCTTCAGAGAGAGAGAGAGAGAGAGAAATTGAACTTTTCATTTATTTTATTTGATTACTCGTTGGAATTGGAACCGTTAACGGAGATAAAACCGTTTTGTCAATGCCTTCAATACTGAAAATCTTTAAGTACTTTGTTATAATAACACATCTAAGTTTTTTGAAGACACATGCTAATAGCAGGCGCAATTATGAGTACGGTAGGCTATTTATCATTTAGGGGATCATATATTTATTTATTCCCCATGTATCGGATGTTCTTTTCCTCCCCCATTAGTAATATTAATATTAACCTCGAAAGTGGGATTTAATTTGAAGTCGATGTCCAGGGTGACAAATATGTTTAAGGAACTTAGGAGCTTTCGATAGCGGCGGAACTCCAAGAAAGGTAAAAGTTGTCATCGTCAAATACTTCAATGTGTTTGAGCAAACGTCTGTTTGATCATTTTACGAAGGAGAGTGCTATCTATGAATTGAATGAAAATAATTCAGTTAGATCTTTTCGAATCCTCTTATAGTTTGCTGAAGGGATTTTTAACAGATGATTGCCCGTAACGAATCCAAAAAATGTTGCTCATCACATTCAAACTTCCATTCTTCCTCTTTCACCCCCGAAAGAAAAGCGCTTTTCCCAATTTGTACTTGGTTGGTTGTCCATTTACAAATTATGGTCCAAAACTGCAATGTTTTTTCATCTTAGTGCCTCCATCGCAGTGCATCTACATTTGCGTTTGGAAATAATTGGAATTCCTATTCCTCTTAGCAACTAACCTCCTTAATCCCTCTCCCATATCTCATTGTGCGTTATCGGACTCGTCGAAAACAGGTAAATGAGACTGCAATTCACTTCTAAATGAAAATTCCTGGCGGATTTTGAATTGATGACAAACGCTAAGGAAGTGTGTTGTGGCGAAATACCTAGAAGACCTTCCGGAGAAAATATTCTGTGGGTAGGCCCTAGGTTCCTTGGTGCCTAAACGTATGGGCCCCGCTAAAATCCCATGGATAAGGTTAATCTCAGGGACCAGGGCTACTTTTGAAATGGAAATTTGGAATTGAAAATATTTATCCCATTAACTGTCATCATTATCATAGTCTTTTAACCATAAGATTGGTAGAAGTGGACCTCTAAGCTGCCCTGTTCAATTGTTCTAGTGATTTATCGACGATAATCAATAACTATTTTCCCATCATTGATCCTTGGCTTTCCGATGGGATTCCTCAATGTCATGGTCCTTCCCATAGCATTCGGTGAACTGTCATGTCTCAGAATGTGCTCAAATGGAATTTTATGTGCTTTCCGATGACTTCCCTTTCAATGTGGTTTTCTGTTCAAGTGAATCTCTGTTTTCGGGTAGTTTTAAGATGACAACACATACTTATTTAAAAAAAAATATTGTGACATATAATCTTAAATGTGTTGATACGAGTGCACGTAGAATTTATGACCTGAGTTAAATTTTTCGTGCACTTGTGAACACGTTCATGATCTTCAGATGCATTGTCAGGTCCCTTAAGGTAATTATCTAATTACAGCTTTAGATAGATAATAGTTGACGTTTTGACTCTTTTGTAATTAATCTTCTAAATCGTTTTTTTACTTCTATAATAATCTTCCTTGTCTTTCTGGAAATATAATTTTCAACTCTTTAAGCCGGTAACAAAATGTTTTGCATTTTCGTGGCTCTTACAAAGTATTTCATTTTTTCCAGACAGACATAATGTTCTCTTAATTAAGCCGAAAAAATATTTAGTATTATTTTGTAATCTAAGAATTTAGTTTATGGAAGGTATACTTAGAATATTGTAAATACATTGCACTGGTTGTCGAAACACAAATTTAATTGGCTCAAACTGTAGACTTTTTCCTCCTATTTCTTTAAAAAAAGAGATTGATGACATGATGTCAAGTTTTGACTCTCGGAATTGTGTGGTATTAAACGCGCCCGCCTGTTAACCTTTAAGGTTTTGTTGTGATCTTCCCCTCGGGCGTGGGGGAAGTGTAAACTCTGGTGGGTCGGCTGCTGCGACGTCTGATGAGAGGCTAGGAGTGGCTCATTCAGCTCTTAAGGAAACACGGGCTACCAGAGATGCCCGGAGCATAAAAAAATTTATTAGACCTCCTCCCTACAGTCATTCATTTTACGTTTGAATGAAAATCATTTCGGCACCGTGACAGGAAAATTACGTGCATATTAATATAGCCCATTTTGTCTTACTGAAGATTAAGGGCCAATTGCGAAACGTTAACTGGTAAGTGCACATTTTATTTGCATCCATAATGAGGACGTCGGAGATGGTATCAAATCACTCCCCTCCTCGTTTGGGAGCGATTCGAAAAACCCATTACACCCATTAGCAGAAACTCATTTAAGGATTGAGCACGGCTCACGATTTCATGGGATGGATTCGTGTATCAGTACTTTCCCTGTGAATCCGCTCCGTTCAATCTGCATTCATTTTGGGCGGGAGAAAATATTTCCGTGAATCGATTATAATCGTAGCGATGAAAATAAATTAAGTGAAACGTCTCTCAAAAACTACGCAGATCCGAGGGGCTGGTATTTTCTTTTGGGAACCGCGAACTTAATAGAAATTATAAATAACAGTTTACCTTAACCATGGTTCAAATTATTTTTTTAATTTTTCATTTACACAGTACAGTGTAAGCCATCTATTGGGTGTTTGACAGGGGGTAATTGCAGAGCAGACTACTTTTGACACAAAATACTTCCTCCCCCCGTTAGGGCGGTCGGACGACGTTATTCTGATCCCTTATCGTTCGTGGGAAAATGAAATCTCAAATCTATCTGTTCTACCCTTAAGAGGACGTCATACAGCGACGAGTAACGAACATCACTGAATGAATCCGCCAGGCGAAGAGTGATCGTATTCGATTGTGGCGTCTTGGCGGAGGGCGGAGAATTATTTGAAGAAAGACGTTAGCTAGAAAAATTAGCTGGGATAGCAAACAGGCAACAGCTCAGGCATTCAGAAAGATCGATGCCCCCTTAACCAGAGTATACCAAACGAGGTGGTAAACTCCCCCTTCATCTATGCTCAACCAGCCATTTGGAGGGAAGTATCCAAATCTTTTTCGTTACGTATATGGCAGTGCTCGTCTCACCCTTTTCTTCGGTATCTGTTGTATCTTGATACTGAGCCTCAAGTGGCATCAGTGCATTGATTCCGGAAACTCGTCCGCGATAATACCCTGGGAGGCTTAGTAGCGTAGGAACATATGTTTATTCAGAAATGAATGTTTGCGGATGTTCTTTTCATGGCACACGGAAGGAAAATTTCCATCCTCAGACTGTGTGAGAGAGGGAGACTGCCGTCCCTAGAATTCTCCCTTCCTCTGAGCTCTCTGAATGTGAACTTATCGGCAGACAATTAAAGAGAAGAGATGTGATGGGAGAGAGGAAGAGGAGGAAGCAAAGCTTACAGTTCCCAAAGTTATCACCTGGGGTTTTTATCGCACACAGCACGTATTTATTGAGACAGCACAGCTTGCCAAAACTTTTATTAATTTTCAGGAATATCATAATGATGAATGGAAAATTTTAAAAAGAAATTGAAATTCTATATCGTTGATATTCACGACTGTTTCCAATTACATTAACCTTAATTTAAAAAAAATGAAAGAATTAGTGGGCGTTGCAGTTCAGAAAATAACTAGCACGTGCTTTTCTCAGATACTATTCTCCTTGTAATTTGAGATATTAAATCTCGAGCTAGCAGTTAATTTCCAATGTGCGCCACGAATAATTTACCCGTGCATATACGCTAGCGATTAGAACCTGGTGGCATATTTGCGTATATTCTTCTACCCAAAAAATAGCAAAATACTTCAGTCTAAAATGCAGTGACTCACTAATATGACCACTCACTACGAAGGCGATAACTTGACATGATACTGAAAGAAATCGGTGTGCTTTAGATTCTTCAAAATAGTTGGTGGTTTTTTAAGGAATGGCTATTCCATTTTGATAATACTGCAGAATTTTAATTTTCGAAAGAATAATAATATAGAAATTTGGACGAAAATCATACATGGAAAGAGACCAAATCTTTATATCCAGGAAAATATTGGGTGATAACAATGTTTTTAATGAGTAGTGAAGAGGCGTCGCAAGCGTCGCAAAGCGTCCGGCCGAGCCCTCTCAATCTTTCAAATTTTATTTACATGATCTCTCCTACCGAAGTACGATAGGGCTAATGCTACATATTCGACATCATCGCTAAATAGACATCCTTCTAATGTATGCAAGACGTTTAATCTGTAATTTAACCTTCGCTACGTGAGTGATTCCCAACCTAGCTCCTCTTATAATTTTATACGCTACTCAGATTATCATAACAACGTTTTACAAATCTAGTTCCTCTACCTCGATCCAATTCAACAATCAGTCCAACTTCATGAGGGTCCAATATGCGAGCTGCATACACGAAATGAGGCCTGACGAGCGAAAAATAACATTGCTCTTTAACCTTTTCGACACATGCTCTTCTAATAAATCCTAATTTTCAACAGAAAGTTCTCAATTTTTTTTTGATAATCGTCATTTTTTCGTAGTTTCTGTGGCTCGCAAAGTATCGCGTTTCTGCATATTTCGGTATCTTTACGACGCGACAGTTTAACATGCTACATTATGTTTTGAAGATGCTGAGAAGGGAATGCACCAGTTTCATATGACGGTTTTCATTTTCGCACTGCATATTTAGTTGTGCTGGCGCCGTTTCAAGATGACGTTTCCCAGTCGACCGGGAGTCAAATTGAAGGACATGAGAAGGATCAAAAGGTCAACCGCTGGCACCCACGCGCGGAGCGGAATCAACACCATGACCAGAACTGTCGCAACTGCCTAACAAACTCCGCCGTTTGATGGTAAGTGTGAAATTTTGGCTTTCCGTTTTAAAGTTGCCTGAACTTACCGTTTGGCTTTCCGATTCCGCCTTCCTCTCTCAATATTTAGGTCCTTGATATGTCAATAATACAGCTTGATTTTATTTCTCCTTGATGTTGAAAATATATAAAATACTTTAAAAGGTATAACTACCAAATAATAACAATAATGCATGTTCAAATATAACTGTGACATGTTCCTTACTTTTGGGTTACCCTTTTCGGTTTGCATCCGTCGCTCTAGAATATCGTAAAAGGACACTTTAATACAGGTAAAAAAGTAGAGAATTGATGAAGATGAGCTCTCGACATAATCATTGGTGAGATCCGCCTTTTAATAATTGCTTTCAAGTGGTTCGATTGGTTTCCTTTCTTCGTGATTTTGGTAAGCCACCGGATTTTTAATATCACTACTAAGGACATGTAATCAAGAACAGTATGACAGATATTTTAGTATTATACATTACGAGGCTCAAATAAAACCCCGCGGCCAGTGGAAAGTACAAAACAAGTTATAGTGGTTCCATTTACTGCGCAATAATGCTTTGGACGGAACACTCTTGTCTGGCAGCTTAGCATTAGAATCGTCGCACGTTGTATCAAGTCTCATTGAATTGTACAAGAATGTAAATTGTTATTTATTTAACTCTGATTGTTGATAGAATATGCGTGGAGGAATGCACATCATAATGTGTCCAAATCTTTTAACCTTGGTTATTTTTAGACAACAAGGCCATTACTATAATTATAAGCCTACACATACATGTATGTGTATTTTCAAGCATTTTCATGGCTTTCGTTTTCGACGTTCTTCTACTTTTACTCAATTCATTATCGATGGGTTGAATGAACCTCCGGGTTTTACGTTTTGAGTCCTTGGAAGCCATGGTATGGTTAACGTTATGAAATTTTCTGAGCGCAATTTTTTCCCAATTCCATTTATTTTCCCATATGATACCGCTGTGTAAACGCTCTTCGCAGTAAACATATCACGCAAGAAAAAAGCTACAGCTGCAGTTTTGGTCTCCCTAGAGTGCGAGGCGCACAAAATTATATGGTATATGGAGAAGAGGAAGGAGTCAAGGGAGGATCGGCATGACCGCGATCACGAATGACATTAACGTGGTTTCCCGAGGGATTCCTAATTCCTTGGGTTCAAAGATTTATTGAAATTTCGCGGCCTTCAAGAATTTCGCGCCGTCGAAACATTACGGATGACGGCTTGTTAGTGTGACTGACGAATCGCGGTACATCGCGAGCGGGATTCCAGTGGCAGTGACTCATTCCAATCCACGTTACCGTTCCTCCGTGATTCACGCACATGAAGGGAGCCATTGTGACACTTAAAGTGCTTAGTTTGTTTTTTTTCCCTTGAGATAGCTCTATCGCATGCGAGTCACGCAGTGAGTGGGCCCAACTGCTTCCTATTTAAAACGGTATTTCCGCAACGATTGTTCATAATGTTCATCTTTGAGAGGGTCGCGATGGGCGCCACCTAAAGAGCTTCATGTTGACGTGCATTATGAGAGTACATTGAAAAAATTCTCGATTTTTCTTGAAAACAAGGGAAATTGATTATTTAATAAATATGTTAGATGAAATCCAGAATCCGTTTATCTTGAAATATAAGTACATATCTATCATTCACCTCGGTCCCATGGAACTATATCAAATATGCCAATAAACGATTCTCTCCGCTCGAAATAACGTGAAGTCTGGGTAATAAAATAGTTTTATAATAATCTAAAAAGGGAGCGTATTCGCATTTCATGATGCATTCGCATGATGGAATTAGGAGGAAAATCAAGTAACTTAACGTAGAGAACTCACCCTGTATTCTAGTGTGGGAAAAATATTGGATCACGAGCCATTATACACCGGGCTAAAACTTACATTATTTCCTATTCTCATCATATTTTAATTTCAAATTCTGTCAAAGTCCTTCAAAAAGGTGGTATTCTAATCAGCTCGCCAGTTCTTCAATTTCTGATCATAAAAATTCAACGATTCCTTCTGGGACTCTTTAGAAATATCACCGTGAAATTCTATTGATTTTCTGTGTAGCAATGTCACCCATTTAGTCATTATCGTTTATTACGGCTTGTTTTTTCATTTGGTGACGAATGAACAAGTGGGATGAGATTTAATTTTCCTGTTTTCTTAGTGCTTTTTTTATGTAGGCACACCTTTCTAGGACCTACTAATTGTAACGTTTAAGTAAGAATACTGCACATGTGAAAAAAAGATTCGGATTAACTTTTAACTTTCATTTTCTATAATACAGTATTGTCGAGGGCATATGTCTATCATGCGATCGCAGAATCGAGTTGTTATTCGCAGATTCTGCTTGACATATAAAACTACTTCATAAGGAATGCGACCCCCCGGAACGACTCGAGATTTCGGAACTTAAATTTGGAAGCCTTTCCAAAAATGTACCACGGACGTTAGTGTGGGTCGCGGTCCTCTGGATTTCAGTCCTTGAAGACCCCTCTCTTTCTCTTTTTAAATGGAAAGACCTTCGAAATCATTTAACATTCCTCTCAGTCTGCTCCTATCTCGTAATCAGAGACTTCTCTGACATATTTATTTACATTCGCCTTGTGAAGATGTACCAACTTCCGAGTTCGTTTACTTTCACCATTTAAGTCGGGATATTTATCACATCGAGTGAAAATAAAACTCATATCCTAGGTCATAGAGATGGAGTTAAACGTTTACTGCGGTGGTCCGAGACCATTCCGGCCTCACAGCGGTTGAGACGCAAGATTCTTGGAGCCAATGATCGTTTTTATCTTCTTTTTATATTATTCAGGATTATTTTTTAAATTAGAATTCTTTATAAACTTCTCAGACTTGTTCATTTTTGCGCCCAAGGCTGAATCCTGGGCGTTTTCAGAACTCTTTGTTGCGTTGCCTTAGAAAAATGCCAGGCTTTTCGTTAAAACCACGGGCTAACCTTTAGGGTGGAGTGTCCATTGGCGAAATTACGTATTCATCAGTAATAGGGGATGTGAGGAAGTCAGAAGGAGATGAGGATGAATGCAGGGAGTGGCTCGTGAAAGATGTTTTGTATATAAAACAGTGCTCTCCACGTGTAGCTGATTTCGAAGCCAAGCCGTTACCAATGGTGGAGATCATTAAATCGAGTGCGTCCACCGGGTTGCGGACGGTGGGTCAATCTCTTGATATAGAGGTCAGCTGCAAAACGAGCCAGAGAATCCGATGAATGAGCATTCGCGGGCAATGTAGAGGGTAAAGGAGTGCATCCTTGGGTACGATGGCCTAAAAACTATAGGGAATGATACGTAAGTGATGTGGCTTGTCGAGTGGCTGCCACCATTCAGTAGGCCGCCAATAACCCGGAGTGGGGTGCAGCAGTCCTCTTTGGTGTTAGTTAAGGATGGATACCAAAGTTTTCAAAACAGCTACACTCAATGTACTGCACGCGTGCTCAAATTGGATCGCAAAAATTACTCGAAAGATTGCGAAATCGCTATACATGTGGGAGGAAACAGTAAATAGGATAGCTTATTCCTGCAATTCATCAGGACGAAGAGTTAGGCTGGGAATAGGGGAGTGTGGAGGGTTGATAATAATCTAATACTTGGATTGAAGGCATATGGAGTTATTGTCTCCTCTGAGCTGGCGTGCGTTCCTCTTTATTTAGCAGTTATTCGCATAATGGGACTACTCTTAAGTGGTTCTTTCCTTGAGCAGTACTTTCTTTTTTCTTTTGCAAAAATCAACCTCTAGTCCCGATGGTTCTTTCACTGTCGAAGTCATTCGGCCGTTTGACGTGGGTTTTCTTCGGGCGTCCACTATCCCCTAGGAAGAGTTCCAACTCTCACCCTTCTACGGAAGTCCTCGCGAAGCGTTGGAAATCACGTTGAGGCGGCAGACATTCCCGACAAAAATCGTTTAAGGTAGGTTTTTGAATGGGAACAGATTCGTTATTGCTTAATTTCTTAGCCTCGTCCAATCAGGCACACCTAGGCATCCCACACTGCGTTAAACAAATCTTCAATTCCACTTAAATTCTACCTCCATTCATTCTGTCCAACAAACCTATCCTTTTTCTCTCCCTCCGTCTAAAGTTCTCCCCTCTATCACCGTCTGCAACATTTTATCGCCAAATAAAATGCTCTGCATCCAATTTCCCCACCTCCTGAGGAATGGCAGTCAGTGGGGAATTTTTATGTTATCAGTTAGATTTGCTGGTGATCAAGCTTAGTCAGTCATACAAGGGGTTACGATGTTTGCAGGGCGCAGGTCATAGGAATGTGATGAAGATTGGAGAAGGTGGATTAGTTTACCTAATTGTGTCTTGGCAGTGTTTTCGATGAAGATGGTTAAAGTAGCTGGGATATCAGAAAATTTACTCTTTTAGGTAAAGATGCTTTCACTAGGAGGAAAAAGTTGATGATTGGGATGTTGAGTGTTAGGATTTAAAGAAAATATTGGAACAAACTTCAATAGGAACGTTATTTTTTACGGCGCGGAAACATGACTGTTGAAACAATATTACGATGTTGGATTGCGCATTGGAGGCTTTTGAGATATGAGTTAGGAGAAAATGGGAAAGGTGAAATGAGAAACAAAAATTGAACGATTAATCGTAATGAACGTGTGACCGCATAAATGACTGAGACCGACTAAATGACTGCTGGCTTCTTTGACTTCTCAGTCCTATACATGTCAACCAGATTATGATTTAAAATTGTTGCTATGTTAGTTAAACTAGAAGAGACGCACACGTATCTCGGGATATAATGGATGCAATTAAAATTTTTGTTCTTGAAAACAAAAATTATCATCAAGCAAACCGGTTTCCTTTTCCTTTTCTTCTAGCAACCTTCGGAATGCATAATACCACCGGCAATGACGCCATACAGAGGGAAATACTCGCACTCTGTACTACTGGGGAACATAAGGAGTAAGATAACCCGGATGATTTTCAAAGGAAATAATTGAATTTCTCAAATACTATCCATAGACGCATAGCTGTGGAAGAGGAGTTTGGATATCATGATTCATTGACTTTTTGCGTCGGCCGACCGAGTTGTTATTCTCAATCTTTTTGCCTTATTCTTGTACATTTATGTTCTCTAAGCACGCGGATGGCGAGAAAGATTCTGTTGAGATTGCCATCCACTGAACGACAGCCTTCAATTGCGGTCGTCTATTTCTTTTTAATCCCTTCAGTTTTGACGTCTTTATCGTCAATTCTGTGGTTTCTTTTTATTCACTTCCGCGACACTTACATACGCCTTAAGTCGAGGACGAAGGCATGTCATGTTCGTTTGTCGTTCGAGAACGTTTTTCTTTATCGCCACGTAACAGGGCGAAGTTATTTCTCCGCTCGAACTGAAGCGGCCTCATTGTTCGGAAGCAATCGGTCTTGGAATGCAGTTTTGTCGTCCGAGCGGATTCGATGGACATTCGCTACGACATGGAAGACCTCGTCGGACATTTGAATAGAATTTCGATCTATTTTAACTTCCCGGAATTTGTTTTGAGGAGTAGCGATGAGATACACCTGCACTGAATGAGTCCTTAATTCGCGGATGTAGATGAGCTGTTAACCGCATACCTTGGGATTAAGCCACGTTATTGAATTGTAAGCATGCCTATGCTTATTATCCTCTATAAAGAAGGTCATTCGGTTAACTTAGTGGCAACATATGATTTAGCGCTGGAAAGTTTTGAAAATACGACCTCCTGCGGGCTACTTTTCTCCCAAATTTTTTTGCACTGCTAAGCTGATCCATGTTTGCTTATGAAGTCCGAACGGAGATTATCGAATTGCCCACTCCATAATCAAAGTTTGACCCTTTGATCTGTGGCTGAGCCACTGCCGGATGTAGTTTCAAAATCAGCTTGAAATTGATTCTTGAACATCTAGGTATGTATATTCTTACATTTTGGATGTTTTCTTTTGGCCAGAAACATGCGAATATTTTGGCGTCGCACACTCATCACACGTTAAACTTAAACCGTGATTGGAAAAAAGATCCAGGACACAAATATAACTCTTTTTGAATGTGAGCAGTTTCGTTGATTTGTCCTTCTCAGGATCGAGCAATTAAAATTTCGTCGGCTGTGGCAATTAATTCTGTTAATGCTAACGATTGCAGTGTAACCGGAGTTCGGATCCCGCCTTAGACCTTGATAGTGTGTTGTCGTAAAATTGATTTAATTAGTTCAGTTCTCGGTGAGACGTGACCTCTACCTTAGAAATGCAGCGTTCGCAACCGAAATCACTTTTAAAGTCAATCAGTGCCATCGATATCAACTTAAAAAAATCCAATTAGGAGTGTCGAATAATATATTCCCGTCCTAACGTGAACCAAATTATGCTAGTGATGGCATAGAACTCTCGTAAAAATGTCCGCTTGGGTTGAGGTCTCCCTCTGTCAAACTTTTAGTCTCGGTGCCGTACTGTCGTATCTTAATCACCTATCAAGTGCTACTTCCTACAGCGCAGCCAACCACAAACCACCTAGACTGACAATGGCGCGTAATAATTTTTGTCGTCAACAGTTCCTACTTCTCGAAGTAATTCTAGCTTGGATGAAGGGGAATGACTGTGGAGTGGTAGCATTTGGCGAGTGAACCCGGCTGCAGAGGGAACGTTGATAAAGAGAGGAAAGCGGAGAAGTGAGTTTGAAGGACAAGGAAGTTCGTGGAATAAATTCGAATGAGGCGGCAAAAGTGGGATGAGAATGCGTTGGAAGGTGCGAGGATATTAAAGGATAGGCTAGGATAAATAATGAAGTAAGCGAAGGAGGGTGAGTTACGGAATGTGCAACTTTCCCCGAATAGAAAGTAGTAAACAAGTGTAGAAGTTGGTAACGTGTGAGAAAACATGTTGTTAGTACTTCAGGATTCTTCTACGAGTATGCTACGCTGTGGTTTTCATGGATCGTCCTCATACCTTTGCAATGCCCACTGCCAATGACGATGGTGACGTTTATATAGACGAAAGTGGATCACCTTTACAAGACTGATCCCTCTACGGTGCAGTATACTCAAGTGTTTTGCCACGAGAGCTTATGGCTGGGGAGTATGTTTCAACAGCATTTAAATGCGTATTTGTTGGCAATTATACATTTTTATGGACCTCTAGCAGAACGAAGTGCAGTTATAGGCGCCAAGATATTACTTCAAAATGTTGTTATCATTGGGCCTTGTGGTAATTACGAATTTGTACGAGGGGAAAATCGCTAGTTTTTCTTTAAGTACATCTATCATGGCAGGAGTCATAACTTTACGAGTATTTCACCCGGACTCTCCACTCTGTTTGATATAATATTGGACAATTCTAATTTCCTCGGTGTCAGGAATAAATTATTCGGTTCCTTGGGCGCTTCACTGACAGTCTTACAATTAGTCTGAATTTCTCATATTACGACAGGATGGTTCACTAACTTAATCTTTCGTTACTACTCTCTTGTCTCTCTTATAACTATGCAGCACTTAATTACTTCTCACATAGGGGTTCACCTGCGAACTTTATGGATTTCCATATTTAACTTTCTCCCTCACTCCCCGATATGGGCCCGAAATAATTCCATTTAGCGTGTTCTGTGCCCTAAATCAACAGAAAGAACAGTTCTCCTTCACATGATAGGTATCAGGTATGACGTGGCGAAACTGTTTCATGACGTCGTGGAACGCAGTCGAAGTTTTTCCTCTTACAACCAGGGGAAAGTGCGTTTGCCGCCGTTATCTCCATCTCCTTGACTCCCTGCCATCACTGCATTCACCGTGGAAAGGACTCATCTAGGAATTGCGAGAAGTTTTTTCCAACTCTTCCGCTCCGCGAACTCTGGAGGATCGGAGGGAGGGGAGAGGGAGGCGTTGACGACCGCGTCGTCGTTTCTTCTGGAAATATCCGATCCCAAACTAATGAGGTCGATACAAAGACGGGAAAAAAAGCGGGTACGTGGAAGGATATGCGCCTTCGACACAATAGAAAGGGCGAGCCGAACGGGAAAAGAGGAAGTAATCTGTGGGATTGGCTGTTCCGCATTTGCGCACTCTCTCGTCCGGAGTATGACGCCGCCATTCTCCCCCCCCACGTCTCTTCCGCCCCACCACTTCTCAGCACCCGAATGCGATCCCATCCTCCCCATTGAGCGACGTAATAAGCCCTCCTCCTGCGAATATTCTGCCGCAACGGCTCATCCCCGCGTCCTTTTCGGACCCCTCCCCCCGCACCCCTCCGCCACCTCGTCCCTCCCTCCTGTTCGGTCGTTGCTGCGACCGCTTGACGGCGCACTCGGGGATCTCGGTGGCCCCATCAAATGGGGGATGACGTGGAATGGGTGGGAGGAGGGGGGAAAGGAAAAAATAATGGATCCCCCCCTCCCGGGTGAATGATAAATAGCCTCTCCCGCGCGAATTTCGGCGTTGTTTCCGTCTGGGAATGTTTTCCAGCAATCCACGACGTCGGATCTCCGCAGAATTAACCGTTCTTGACCCGATCTTGCCGTTTAGGTCAGTAACCCAACGTGTGATACACTCTGTGTGTGGTTCTTATGTAATGATAAATGTTAATTCCTCACGGGTTATCAATGCGGGGATATTCCACGCTCTCTTAACTGCCCTGTTATCTCCTGCCAAACTCTTCACCTCTTCTAAGTGCCCGCCATAGGCTGCTCTCTTCACCCACTCTTCGAAGTTCTTTATTTGTAACTTTATGGATACACTTTAATTTCAGCATTCTCTGGTAATACCGATTTTATCCGCCTCCAATCTGATTTTCATATAATCCACAGATCACATAACTCTTAACTAGTCTCTTTCTTAGTTAGTACTAGTAATAGCCAAGGAAGCGACTGCTAGTACTATTTGCCATGTGTAGTTTGCTATATCCCTTCTTCCATCACTCGTGATCCTTCTGCTTAAATCGTAACTGGGATTTTCTCTCCTACTTCGACTGCTGACCATTACCTCAGTTTTAAACTTGTTTCACTTGAGATTGTGCTCTCTTCTACCATTCTCCATATTTGCTAGTGCTATTGTAAGGTCTTCTTTTTTCTCTGCCAGTAGAGCTACGTCGTCCGCAATTGTGGCATACTTATATTACCGTCTCGAATCCGTACACTACCTCCCATCTGTTCTTTGATCTCGTTTACTGCCTTCTCAATATGCAGATAAAATATTAATGACGATTATGAGCAGCCCTACCATACTCCTTTATTTGCTTTAGCTTCTCTGCTTTCATCGCATTAAATCACTACCCCATGGTCTCTAAATAGAGCGTGTATCAAAATCTCCTGTAGACGTGGTTCATTTTAATTTCCTTTGGGATACGTAGTGTAGAATGTTCCGGTTCACCTTATCAAAGGCTTTCTTCAGATCAAGGAATGCGATGTGTATGTCGGTTGATCTTACCGTATATTCTTCTCCACGATAAGTCTGATAGCGAGAATTGTTCCATTAGTTCTTTCAAATTCCAATTGCTCCCCACTTGAATATTCTTCCGCTGTCTTCCCCATTCCTCGGTACCTTATTCTTTCTATCAGTATTAATAATAATCATAAACGGCCGGCATTATGACTTTATTAAACGTCTCATTTAGATAGCTATCAATAATGCTAAATGGTTTTTACGTTTAAAAAGCCGTATTATGACTATTTACTAACTGTTGGATACGAAAGAATGTGCCCTAGGTTTTCAGTGGCGTACACCTTGATTGTCCTTTGTTAACTCCTCATATAATCAACTTTCATGCATACTTTCACCTATTTTATAAATATTGGAAGGCTATAAAAAATCGAAAAATGGTTAAGTAGGCAAGAACGTCCAAATTTTCTTAATAAAAAACCATTACATATATATTCTTTGAAGTGGCTAAAAATCATTGTGTTGAAACAAATAGAGTGATAAAATTTATTTTCTCGGACAAAATTGATGAGGAAAATGTAAGTTATCATTTATATAGCAATGTTGAGGTTGGCACTTCACTACTTATTCACCATAACTTCTTTCCTCTCATATAACGTGAAGGCATCGTACAACTGCTTTAGCCCATAACTATAGACCAAACTTTTTCATCCGTCAATATACGCATTAATGTGTTTTATTCTTGTATACATACCTTAAGGTAATTATATACATATTATGAGGTAGTTAAAACTTAGCATATGAATCTAACAGAGAGTCATAATACCTCCTAAATAGTGTAAGTTAATAGTGTATCAATTGTTTTAAAATTGTTATGCATAGCATTATAATAATGAATTTATAATTATATGTATTATAGTGTACCTTTTTTAGCCAACCGGGATATATTGACATGAACTGAATTCGCTGTCGACCCTTTTTCCCGGGGTAATCGGTACAAGATGGCTCATTAACATTTTTTATTCATCAAATGTAGAAGTATTCTGGTGATTTTATCAATAATGGTTCCCTGGTGAAATATGCTATTTGGCAGTATTTTATTTCCACAAAAATTTACTCCTTACTAAAATCAAAAGCCTTTTTGCCATTACTATACAAGTTTTGGACGAACAAACAGGAAATGTAGAATAACGTAACGCCAAAACATATAGGCACTTCAATTATGTTTATCAAGCGTTTAACCATCACGGCAACTATAATCGAAATTCGAAGGGAAGTGGAAAGTTTCGCCTGGCAAAAAAGGGGTAATCTCTCAGCCTCCGTTCTCATTAAAATAGAAGTCTCATAGTTGACCTATGATTTGTCTGCGGAAACGTACTCCAGCCTAGAGTAAAAGTCCTGGATAAATTATAACCGTCGTCTTGAAGTGCTTATGAAATTCAGGTGTTCTTGAAAGAAAAGAAAAGAGAAAGGAGACATGATACATTTCATATTTGCTCTATTCACTCCTGGTTCTTCAATTTATCCTCTTCGGACCAGAGTCGTAGAAAATTTCCGTGTTCATGAAGTCGTTTCGAAAGTGAAATTTTCTAGTCGCTGAGCAAACGCAACGTTTGGTCTTTAAAACGAGGAACACGCCATGAAACCTTCAGTCGGACGCGTTGGTGACTAATAGTACGGAATTGCACGGATATCCGCCAGATATTTAGATATTTTTTATTCTGTGGTGACTCGCGGAAGACTTTAACGGAAGGGCATGCCGACGGGCTCGCTCCTCGGTAAAAATCGTTTGCTCGGTTGCGGTCCCGGCTTGAGTGTTTTTGCCTTCATGGCGGCCATCAGAGAGATATCCTGGGAATGAGTCATGTGTCCCTCTTAATCGGTGGAATCCTTTCAGATTGCCAACGGAGGCCTGTTTTTTTTATGGTGATGGGCTATATCATGCCACATAGCTCGTGCTTAAAGTGTTAGTAATAGGATTTTAGAAGTTCCCCGGCGGCTAAGGTCCATATCCCACCGTAAACCCAACTACTTCGAAACCACCACGTGCCTGTTTACGTCCGAGGCCGGATGCAAACCCGCATTGAAAGCATTACCTACCGAGGTACCCTGGTCGATCCATATTTCCTCTTTCATACTCTCTTTGATCCTTGTGGTATTTCATCAGGAGACGCTCCTTTCTTTATCGGCCGGAGAAGGTGACAGGAAAGAACGGAGCGATAAGTTGGTCTTTCACACTATATATTTACCATATCAGCTTCAATATTGACCTTGTCTGTCGCAAACGCATTAGTTTGTTTATTATTTTATTTCGCATTGCTCTCTGCCATGAGAGATGTGAAGAAAAATGTTCTCCGATTCTCTCATGGGAATTGCGTATTAAGTGCATTAATGGATTTTTTTCGCTGATAAGTTTCGATTTCGAAGATTGGCCGAGCAAAGTTATGCAAAAAAGAAATAAAAGGCGAGAAAAGTAGACGTTAGAGAAAAAAAAGAATTTGTGGATTTATGAAGTGTTCAATGGTTTGTTAATGAGGTTCGAGGTGAAATAAAAGTGAATCATAAATCAATAAAAGGCTCTCTGATCAAATTTGAAAACAATTAAAAAAATTTACGAATACAATTAAAAAAAAATAATGAGCCCAGTTGGGTTTATAAGGATGCTGCAGTTTCCACTCCGTAAAAAAATTTTCTGTCTTTATGTGCAACATAACGAAATTAATTTTTATAAAACAATGGCAGAAACGAGACAAAAATACCTCCAAAATCTTTGTACATGCATATCTTTGATTTAGTTTTAGAGCCAGGATTGAAGAATTAAAAACCGCTATAAAAATTATAGCATACATTTTCATCGTTTTTTGCAGAAAAATAATTGCGCAGTCACTATAAGAAACTAAAGGAAAGTTTAAAGAAGAACTATCTTTGAATACTATGTGATGGTTTGAGGATAGAGAAATTGTTATGGAGTCTCAACCCTTCAATACTTTAAAAACATTTCATATTTCTGTACAGTTATGTAATTCAATGGTTGTCGACCCCGCACCTTAACTTGAATGTGACTGGAGTAATCAGGCTATAGGTAGTTGATAAATAGCGGTATTCCGCAGAGTCAGTTTCCTCAAGTTTGACGTCTTCTTGAAAAAAATGTCTTATCGAACCACTAACACTTACGTGAATGAGATAACGAAAAACACATGTGGATTAAAGGCGTACTTACAAATATCCCACGAGTCTCTCCAAGGAAAAAAATATTTATCGTTTTCTTGATAAATGATTCGGTAAATAATTTTTGTGTGCTTCTTCGTTTTAAAATCAAAGAAGAGGAAACGGAGAGGCCAATCTGTGGACGAGGTAAGAAGGTTTCAGATTCCTGACGCCGACTGTTTGCAGTTCTTTTAATACAGGACCTATGGGTCGTGGTACGTTCGTAAAATTTTATATATAGCGATCAATTGAGTACAGGATGACTGAATATAATGTTTACAGGGTCCGTACGATTAGTATCGTGACTGGTTCGCTGTAGCCTCCACGCAGCGGTGGATGGGGATTTGACCGGTCGGCTCGGTAGAGGGGTCCCCCACCACTAAGGCGAACTTAAGGTCAGTCGCCTCTCGGCATACGTTGAGACAGTAGGTGGATGGATTTTTGTGACGTCTGATTGTTTGTGGTGTCGCGCCAGCATGGAGCGCACCGTCGAGCTACGCTACGCTGTGAAGTTTTGCGTTAAACTCGATAAATCCGCGTTGGAGACCCTTGAACTCATTAAATAGGCTCATGGGGATGATGTCTTAATCCGTACAAGAGTTTTTGAGTGGCACAAAATGCTTAAGGAAGGACGGATTCGACGAGCACCGCGTCGGACGCCCGACGAACGCTCAAACCGATGCTCAGGTGGTCAAAGTGAAAAATGTTTTGGACTCTGACAGGCGTTTAAACATCGCTCTTATCAGTGAGGAGACCGACGTTTCGGTCGGAACCGTCCACACCATTGTAACAGAGGATCTTGCGAGAAGTGTACGCGAAGCTGGTGCCCTAAGTCTTGAGCGAGGAACAAAAACTGTCGAGGGTGGAAATTTCGCAAGAAATATTGGACTGCGTCCAGGAAGATGAAGATTTTCTCGACAGCGTTTTTATCTCAAAGGATAGCTCGAACGAAGCTCAAAGGATATCGGTTCGACTCCATCCAGGCGGTTCAAGCGGGGACGACAAAGGCTCTCAACAGTATTTCGGAAACTGACTTCAAGCGGGATTTTGACGAGTGGCAGACGCGCAGAACTAAATGTATCGATGCAGGAGGAATATATTTTGAAGGTTATTAAGTAATTGTAATGATAACTGCAATAAATTTTGATTTTTGGAACCAGTCCCGATACTTGTTGTACGGACCTTTATATCACTTAATTATTATTTCAGATCGAGTTCTCACATGAACGCATGCGAAAGATTTTAGAACAAGTACGTATTATGAAGTGCAATGCACATGCGGATATGCTTTGATGATGAATGTACCGAGTTAAGTTACGCTAGGGTGTGTGGCATGGGGTGATTGCTCACCAGGACTGCTTTGTCCAAGACACCAAGTTACTTAAAGTCGAGGGACCTCGCGAGAAGTCATATAATCCAAATGATAAAAGTTACCTGCGCCAAAAAATCTCAGCATTAATTACCGTATGTACATGTTAATTAGCACCGCATATAAGTGAGACGATCCTTTAGGGGTCGGGGTAATGTGTTTTTTCCCAAATTATCCCGTAGAAAATTACATACTATTTCGATTATTATCGTCTCTTATCGTGCGTGGAAATCTGACATCTTTAACTTGTCCGTTTTAAAGCTGATTTCTATGATCGTACGATAATAATCCATTACTTCGTAATATCAATGGAGTGGGTAACGCCTTCAGCTTCTTCCGAAATGAGATTTTCTTCATATGTGCGTGAGGAATTTTTTATCAATAAAATAACGTTCGGTCTCAGAGTGATGATCACTCCAGTAATCTAATCAAATTGCTTAGTTTATCTTAACACCTTTTTAAAAATCTTTCTTTCGCCGCAATCAAGTTGTTTCTGAAATCGGACCTACCACGTAAGGATTACATGTACAAACGTCATTTTTGAGTTATTTCTAAAAAAAAAACATCAATAAAAGGGCTACTTAATCTTCTCATCGCATTTTTCCTGTGATATATAATAAATTATAACATTTTTATTACGTAAAGGACATAATCTCTTCGAGGAGGGCGTAGAACAAAAGTAAAGCTAGAGGCCTAGTTGGAGGGTGGTAAATATGGAAGAAAGGTGAAGCATAAGCGACTTTTTATTAAATATAGTTGCTTGTTTGGTTTAAACTTAAATCGATTGAGGATAAAGCCGAAGAAATAGTAATATCCGTTTTCAAGTTAAATTGAACCAAAAAAGAAGTGATATGTGAAGATTCCTTTCTCTACGCACCGATCTTTCCTTGAGGAAAACCAACTTCAGAAACAATCCGAATCGAGAGGTTTCTATTAAGACTGGAAATATTGAAACAAATCACCCCAACATGGAGAAAAACGAGATATTTCCTTATTACGAGTATGACGTGGAAGGAAAATGCCAAATGCGATTAATTGTATTGGGTGTATTATATTGAAGTAATTCGTTAATTTTCGTGTTTGTAAACAAAGCAGTAATACTAAACCATAGATTGGACAGCAATATAACATCAGTAATTTATTTATTTGAAATTCTGCAGAGACATGCTGATGACCATTCTTCAACGTAGGGATGGATTTTGTTAACTGTACGCTTTATGAATTACAAATAATTATGAAGGTAAATCGAAACCCTAGTTGTATCTAAACACATTTAGAGTTGTTAAATATCTTATACGCGTGTCACTCCCGCAAGCAAGTTTAAGAGAACATAGGAAAATCGCGCTGCCGTCAAAATGCTTGACAACTAATAGTTTCGGTGAATTCACACCCCTACTGCGCCTCTTGAGTTTTCGTCGAAACGTGTTTATTTGACCGATGTAAACGCGGAACTCATGGTTCCGTTAGAACCCGCAGGGAGCCGTCCGAATTTTGATGTATAAATTTATTCACGGAAAGCGAAAACACGAGAGGTTTGATATTCGTTACGGCTTTTTAGAGTTTTGATTAAAGGTGCATTTGAACACGCGGCTGGCGCATGGACGCACGAATATTTTTTTTCAACGATGTTTTCGGAAAACTTTCTCGAACTTCACTTTGATTATAGAGATCGACTTTAATCACTACCTCGTCTTGAGGTGGCGGCTCCTCATTGTCTGACGTGTCCGAAAAAAATCCAATCCACCGTTACTCGGGAGATTTCCTCGTATTTTAAAAGACTGGAATCAAACGTACAGCTCGCCTTTCGCATCCGAACATTATTCCTTGGCGACGAAATTTATTGACAAACGAGTTTGAAAAATGAGATACTTCGATCGGGTTGCACGATTCCTTCATGAAGTGTGGCATCGTTAAGTTTCCAGATATAGGCTTAGATTAATTAGCGAAAGTAATATTTAATGGTAGATTGGATTTATTTTAAATTCAAATCAATAGTTCATAGTTCAATTTCCGTTCTTCGATCGAAACAAGAATTTAAAGCAGAGGGAATGGTTGACAAATAATGGTTTAAGGACTCCTCTTTTAGGCGTGCCCAAGATTAATTTATTTCGGTTTAGAGGTAGAATTTGACCTTTGCCCACTTAAATGATAAATGCGTGATGAGCAACATATCTTGACTTTGAGTCCAACACGCTTCCGAACGCTTAGACCTTAATCCAGAATAGCAACATTGATACGTTCACGTATTGAAGCATTGTCAACCAATAATTTTGTATTGTGTATGATCATTGGCTAACTTCGGCCTTTAGCAAGACATAGGTGTATTATTAAAAGCTCAAATGCTCTGTCGCTTATCGTCGACCTCCTATTATTAAGTTCATGTTTCTGGAGCCTATGCGCTGAAAATTAGCGTGATAATTTTTGTCTATGATGCTCTGATGCATTCGTTATGGTGACTTACGTTCGACTACGGTGTAATGAGTGTGACAGCAACTGTGAAATGCGTCGGCTCGCTCGCAGACATTTTTTTTAACCAAAAATGTACACAAAATTTATTTTCAAGTTTATCGATGGCAAGCACACTTTACCCTCCTTCACTTTTGTCTCAGTCCTGCGACTCTCCGGTTGAGACGCTGAGTTTAATGGATTTGGGAGGCGGGAAGCTTTTGATCTAAAGACGTCGATAACTCACGTCGCCAATGCATGAAAGAGCCCTGAAGAACGAAATAACCGAGACCGTAAACTTCATTGGTTCTAGGTTTGTAAAGGGGAGAGGTAAAAACAAGGTCACAAGTAAGGGGAAAGATGGGAAACACACACTGGGCCACTAGGGTGTGTTTGGGAAACAGAGACCCACGTATACCTCAATCACACAAAAAAAGCAAAATTAATAAATAAGAAAATATACTTAAAACCTTTCGATTACTAGGGTGTGCTAAGGAATGACAGTCACTCTCGTGAATCGTATTTACACACACACACTCAGGGTAAGTGACACTTAAACTTACCTACCCCCGCTACTTATTACCTTGTTTTTTTGTTTGTACTTGTGTGATTGACGGGTCCCTGGCAAAGGAGGAATCTGTGACGAGTGAGTGTGTGCAATTCACGAAGGTCTAACACACCCGAGAGATTGAGTGTTGTGAACGTTAAACCTTTTCTTTTTTATTTTTTATTTCAATTGTTTTTCATTCCTGTATGAGTACAATGGGTCGCTGGCGTAGGCAATATCCTTTCAAACCCTGAATGTGTGCGTGAATGCGACTCACGAGAGTGACTGTTATTCCTCAACACACCCTAGTAATCGAGCCCCAGTTTCCGATATGCGAGGAGATCTAGAATTAAATTTCAGTTGAATCCTTGTACGAGGGTCATCCGGAAAGTAGTACCCGTTCGTGCCGCATGAAGTGCTGACGACGCGAGTAGCCGCTGGACGAGGTCAGATAGCTTCAGTGGCTTGTCTGCCTTCTCTGAGCCAAGTTGCGTGACGCTAGCATTGCCTGTGTTGTTTCTGTGATTGTTTACAATGTTTAAAAAAATTGAGAACGCCGCCAGTTGTGAAGTGAGGGCAGTGATTAAATTCCTCAATGCAAGAAACGTTCGCCCATGTGATATTCATCGCCAATTAAAGGAGGTGTATGGAGACAATGTAATGGACGAGTCGTCTGTTCGGCCGTGGTGTCGCAACTTCAACATGGGGAGGGGGAACACACACGACGATGAGCGTTCGGGGAGACCATCTGTCATTACAGACCAACTGGTGAGCTCAGTTGACGAATTCGTGAGGAACGATCGGCGCGTCACAATTGATGACATCTGTGAGCATTTTCCCAATGTTTCTCGAACAATTGTTCATGAAATTGTTAAACACCATCTGCATTATGCAAAAATTTGTGCAAGATGGGTCCCTCGCGTATCTCAATGAGCTGGCGGCGAAGGACTATGCAGCAGGAATACAGAAACTTGTCACACGTTATGACAAATGCCTTAATTTGCTTGGAGATTATGTTGAGAAGTAGTTTAAAGTATCCTCTTTCAAATAAAATTTTTTATGTTTGTTAATATTTACTTTTGTGTCTTTATTTCACGAACGGGTACTACTTTCCGGATGACCCTCGTAGTTTTCAAAGGGAACGAGGTTACGCGATACAAGATAGTAGTAGTATATAGGGGAGGCGACCGACAGCTGAGGTCATTTGCACCATAGGGGATGGTCAGGAAAGGATGAAGGGTGGAGAGAAACCCGGCGTCGGTATTAGCCTACTCTTTACGAAAGGCGCCAAGGGGCCCGCAGCTTAACGTCCCATCCGACGGACTGCGTACTCACTCAAAGTGCCCTCCACAAAGCACCTCAAGTAGAGATCGAGATACCTCTGAAAAATATTCAACACCGCCGGGATTTGAACCCGGGCCCTCTGGGTGGGAAACCAATACGTTAGCCCCCGCACCATCTCGATCCCCCCGCGATATAATATAATTTACCCACTGTGCAGTCGTTTTCCACAACTATTACGGCTAGTCTTACACTTCACGTGAATTATTTGGTGCTCAACCGAGAAAAACGATTAACTTTGGGTTTGTCTGTTGTGAGTGGTGAAAAATGATGAAAGTTGTTGCTGCACCCTTAAAAAGAAACAGCTATACGCACACGGCATTGGTAACTCACTCCTTCTTTCTCGTGGCGAGCTTACGTGATAATCCCGGCATCAGCTAGTTCAGAGGTAGGATCTGAACTCAATTGGATTCCTCCCTCTGTAAACGTAGAACAAGAGTCGAAGCCAAACCAATTTCATTTTGACGAGTGTGAGATACCGAGGAGAAGGCAGACTCTTTTTTTGTTATTGTTGTGCATATGTTGTCCACGAGTTTAAAAATAAGCTACCTATGGGGCGACCCGATGACGGCATCGTCTTCGCCTGTCAGAAACCAAGCAGAAAGATGAAGGAATAGGAGGGAGAAGGGGGCTGGGGAAATTGGGAGGGGGTGGACGTGGGATTTAGGAGGGCGGCGGAGTGCGGAGGGGAGGGGGTGGTGGTAGTTTGGTTGAACAATCCGGAAAGCACCACACGCGGAGGTGGAAACATCGAGGCAGAAATAAAAAATAAATGAGAGTGCCAAGGCCGCGTAATTCCCTTCCGATGGTGGGAGCGCTCGTTCGGTTGCGGGCGGGAGGATCCATGGCCCCCATCCCACATCTTACCGTCGCAAAAAGGCGGGTGGCGGAGGGTGCTCGACTGCCGGTAGGCAATTCGATTTGGCTTCATACGAGGTAAAATATTTTTTACGTTTTTAGATGTTAAGGAAATAGACAAGCACGACTCGTCCAGGAAGAAAATAGACAATAGTGCGAAATATAGGGGGGAGATCTCTTTTATAGATTAGAAGTAGGCCTCTTCTAAGATGATGTTGAAAATGTTTTATTACTACAGTCGTATTACAATAGGGGAGATCATGAAAATAAGAAAAGAGAGATCGAGTATAGAGTCGACAGTCTTAAGGTGTAACTTTTTCCTCCGTCAATAGGGGATCGGGGTAACTGCAAACGATCGTGCTTGGAGAAAAAATAACCTTTTATTTTAACTAGTATAATATATTGTCATTATTTTATCTGAACTTTATTGTTCTTCTTGTTATAAACAGGTCTTCTTGGATGAATAGAGTAGTTAATTCCGTTGTGCATATATCTGTTGTTATAACTGTCTCCATCTTTTGGAAATATTGCACTTATTGGTGACTAACATTTAAGTAAAACTAATTCATTGATATTGCTTACCTAGAATGTAATCACCACCTGCCTCACACCCTAGTAGGTACCACGTAGAAGAGCAGAAAGAATGAATCGACAAGGTAACAGCGGGAAGCGAAATTTGTTTGTGTTGAAGTATGATCTGGTGTTGGGTTGTGTTGTTTCAGAGGCAATGCAAATTTTTGCGGTCAGTCATAAACAATGATTGACCGAGTGAAAGCTCTTTAAATTCATTTAAGAAACAAGTAAGCCGAAGGTCGTCATTTGTATCAATTTCTACGACAAATTACCAAGTATTTCAACTTTAATTAAAATTCCTTTCCACTAACTCAAACCATGAAACAATCACGTTTGTTTATAATTCAAATGGTCGTGATGGGCATGAATTAGTTTGACTATATCGACGAAAAAAATCTCTGCAAGGTGACCGAAAATATATTATTTAATATAATAATGGAGGGGAGAAGAAAGAAAGCGGTTTATGGATTTTCTGAACATCCTCAAATCGTGGACTTTCAAATATTTACCCTTCGAGGGTTTGGGTTCCGATTAACGATTTTATTGGAAAAATTATACTAGAAATATTTCTATTACTCTTTTATTTCCCCATCGTCATCTCACACGTTAATGTCTAAGTAAAGTTTCATTTGGTCATTTCATCGTTGTGGGCAGTAAAATTTCTCCGCACAGTAGAAAGGAGGAAATAGGAAAATTAAAAGGCAGGAGGTGGCAATTAAACGTCCTTTACCTGCACGTTTTAATTTTGCTATGTGGGAAAGGTAGATTATCATCTGCTCGATCTTTATTTCCAGTTTTCCTGTAGATCTTCGGGCTGTCCCAGACCAAAAGCATAGACAATAAATACCTAATTTCATTTTTGAGCGAAAATCAATTAATGATAATTCAAGGTATTGCTGTTAAAAATATCAATTTGCACTCAGGATACGTTAGGTATGTCTAACGGATTCAGCTTAAGTGTCAAAAGTAATGTCGCCCGTTCGCTGAGACGATACTATCCACTGATGCGCATACATGCATGTCGAAGACGGAATTCCTCCTTCCTAGCGTGTAATTGCTTGGAGGCTACACAAGCGGTGTTGGAGGGGTCAGTACTCCCTTATCCTCGTCTGGCTCGATAGCATAACGCCCTCTTGCTTCGCAAATTTTCGCTTTTAGTCGATATAAAATTTGGGAGCGGTTTCGTCCACAAAGTGGAAATCTATGAACACCCCTCAAATACGTAGATGAACATGCGTTTAGTCCTTTTTAAGAGCTGCTGATAATTACTCCTCAGTCAATACCGACAATTCAGCAATTGAATTTTGGTCTGAGGTGACATTTTTACTATTCACAGTCCTCCACTTTAATACATGCGTTGTGCAGTTATTTACATCTACATCTATCCAATACCCTACAAGCGAGGACGTGTGGCAGGTGGCGTTAAGTTACCAGCTATTCTACTTATACTCCGGTAAATCCGGTACACATGGCACCCCGCGGTCCAACGAAAGGGCACGTGGAAGAGGGGCGACCAAACACCGTTCATACAACATCCGTTTTACATATTGCGAATATCTATCTATCTATACAATAGGCCACCGCGAGGAAATGTGGCAGTGTGTTTGGTCACCAGCCTTACTAAGTTCAGTTGATACAGTTTAATGCACTTTGACTCGGGATTTCAGACTCACACAGTTCAACCTGAGATGAATTGATGCACCTAAATTACTTGGTGACCGCACATTTGGGAGATTCTTTCCCCAGAAGGAGGAAGAAACGCAATAGCTATCCATGTGTCAGGTTAAGATCACTTCATTACGAACGATAGGGTCTCGATGACAAGAGACCCCGTAGTCATGGTCTGTATACCTTCGAAAAGAGGACTTTCAGAGGAATAAATAACTATTGTGAGAAATAGGAGGGAGTATTTCAAAAACCAAATTGTAAATCCGCGTGGCTCCAGAAAATTCGCATGAACGTCATAAGGTTTCCAGAGCGCCGCACACAAGCAACTCGACTCACCGTTTCGCTCGCACTCGTTCGGCGATGGGCTCACTCCGGATGGTATTTCCTCTCAGGTAAGGTTCCCCGCGGCTTCCTCAAGCACGCACCGCGTCCACTAAAAGCAGAGGGGCGTGCGTGTGTTGGGTGGGTGGTGAAAAAAATCCACCCTTCCCTTCCGCAGCACTTCCTCCTCCCGCGTGCCGTAGTCAGCGACGGCGATCCCGGCAACAGACGCTCTTAGGCGCATCCAGACAAGCGTGCGCGACTGAGAGTGACTGTGGCGAGCGGCGCTCTTTATTTCGCTCTCCCGTCTCTCGCGAGCGCGCGGCGGTAACTCCGCGCGAGGAAGAAAAACGCCCGTCTTCTCCCTTATCCGAGACAGCGGAGCAACGCGACACCCCACACTCCTCCGCTCTCTTCCCCCCCGCGCTTCCTCTCCCCAACTCGTCTGCTCTTCCCTCTTGCCCCTACTCCTTCTCTTTCCCCTCCTTTTCAATTCACGCTCATCCTGTCTCCCTCTCTCTTTCTCTCGTTGCCCGTCCCTCTCCTCATCCCGCTCCCCAATCTTTCCCCTCTCCTCATACTCCTCTTTTGTTTTTTCTCCCCTCTTCTTCATCCCTCCCGTCCCGGAGACTTCTTACAGAGTTCTCTTCCCCTCTCTTTCTTCTCCTTATTTTGTACTCTATTCCTTTCCGATTCTCACACGTTTTTTCCTCTGCCGAATCGACGATTTTTGGGAGGCATCTTTCCCCGATGAATATCTTCGTGGTTTTCGTTTTCTCTGTGCATTCCGTTATTTTAAATCGTTTTACATTGATCCCATTCTCAAATGAGTATCAAATATTCGGCCAGACGTTGCGGTTGTAGGGAATGAACCAGAGCATATGGAATAGTCTTTAGGTCAAAAATGAGAGCCATCGCGCGGACTAAGTAGTAGGGGTATTGTATTAGCAAAATGAGCACTTAACAAATAGGAGGGATTGATGAAAGAGAGGAAGGATAGCGAAGACTTTTTGTATTTCGTCTATAGAGCTATGGCTTCGAAACCTGGCCGTTGCGGAAAGAAAATGCAAATTAGAGAGTGTTGAGATACTGATGTATGTGATATACGAAAAGAGACGGATGGAAAAAATGTTTAGGCTGGAGAGAGAGAGTCCGGGGACTGGAAAGGATGGTTATGGTCAGGGAGAAGAATGTTTTTGGAAGAAATTCAAAGAGGAAAAAGTGGGCGAAAAAGATTTTGAAAGGTATTTAATTGGATGATTGAGACTGAAGAATTCGGGAAGAATATCGGTAAGCGGGAATGAAAAGAGGATATATAGTATATTTTGGATGTCATGGTTGAGGGCAGAAAGTATTGGAAGCAGAAGAATAGGATGAATTGTATGAAATTATGATTTTGTAGTATAAAACTTCTTTAGAAGTCCCCGAAAATGTATAATAATTTACAAGGACCATTCAACCCCTGGTCATAAACGGTGGACTAGTATGCGTATAGTTATCAGTCGTTGCAGGTTTATGATCAAAGAAAGGAAAAGGGGGAGGCTGCGATGTAAGATCCACACTGCCGCTGATTGGAGTTCATGACTTAAATAAGACCTTTTCAGCACATTCTTAGTAGGAGTTAGGATGAAAAAATGGATATTGTGAACGTAGCATGAATTGTCCGTTTAAGGCATCGCCTGTGTTTACTTTTTCTCTCACAGAAGGTGACGTAAGATCGCATATTTGAATCACTAATCATTGAGAGGTAATTTTATAAGCTGGCCACTCAATTATGGCAATTCACGTAATTTGTTACGCATTGGTGGAACGATTGTTCATCATGAGGTGTTGAACGTGTACACTTAATTTAATGGCTATGTTATTCATAAATTTGTAGTAAAATCTTCTTGGTAACCTTACTTCTAACCATACCATGTTGAAACGGAAATTGCCACCTTGGATAATCAGATATGGATTCCTGAAATCCTCGCAAATTCCTTTTCGACGACCCTTCCGCTGATGATACAATAACTTCTTACTTCGTCCCACAAAGAGAGGAAAAATGTATGGACTGCATTTACCATTTTTCGTCTTTTGTTAGTAATGTACGTTTTTTCGTAATCTTGCAAGTTTTATTTTCTGTTTTCCTTTGTAAATTAGAACAGCAGCATTAGCTTTGATGTTTTAGGGATTTCAATGGCAATGTTTTTCTTTGCGCTGTACAATATGATACAACAAAAGCGGCCGTAGGAGGGGGGTTTGAAATTGCGATCCCTTAATTAGCAAACGAGCGACTCGCTAAGCGAGCTGACGCTGGCTGCTTGAATGTTTGCTGTGAGGCAATGAAAGCAAATCCAAGTGGAATGGCAAGAATGCGGAGCATTTGAAGAATTGAAATTCTGGTATTTTGGGACCGTTTTGCGAGTCGGAATGGTATAGTATGTATCCTCAATAGGAATGAATTTACTTTGTAGAATTCTCTAACCATCATTTTTATTTTTACTTTTAACCTTAAAAAAATTATCTACGTCATGTTAACTCGATGATATTTTTCTTACTTAGGAAATCGACATTTGGCTATTTTTGTCATCCAACTAGCTCTTTTTGCCCACCATGTTTCGTTGTCGGGTGCTCGTATTCAGCAGTGAATGATAAAATCCTCAAACCCTCTGCCCAATAAACTCTTCGTCCTTAAACAATCCTCCCAAAATACCCTAATCTTCTCCAAAACCCACAAACAGGACATATAATGAACTCTACCCCATTATACAAAGCAATTAATCGGCATCACTTTTATTCTCACGTTCTCCCTTCATCTCATTTAAACTCCCGGGAAACTTGCGCGACATCCTCAAATCCACAAGGCCAACTGCTAGACCCCTCGTCTCTTCTCCGCCCATCTCCCAAACCGCCCACGTTGCAAATGCTGCCATCTTTTTCGACCCACCACCTCCCTGACTCCAATATTCCCACCTAAAGAACATTCCTATGCCACCTGTACTTCAATAAAAAATTATCTACAGCCTCCCCTGAAACTTCTGTCCTGCCATCTACGTGGGTGAATGCACTATCATCCTTTCCCTCCACATTGATAACCAGCGCTACTCCACTAAATCTCCTGCTTTCCTTAATTATCTCATCCCTACTCACGCTCCTTCCGACGACCAATCCTTTGATAACAGCTTCTCTGTTCGGTGATCGAAACCCTGACGAACCGCACACAGCATAGGGGTGAGGAAACGCGAATTGCCCCTCGTATTTGAGCTTTCAAACCTCTCGGACTTAATATCGCCCACTAAAATGATTCAATAGCCACCATCCCTTCTCACCTCCTTGTCCCTTCGTCCCTTAACTCCAGCACCACCCCCACCAACCTCCTACACATATTTTCTCTGATCTTCACGATAACGGCATTCTGAAGACGACGGCCTGCCCGTCGAAGCGCCAAACATATTTGTGAGGGTTCTTTTAATGCGTTTCTGAGTTAGTTTTAGAGAGTTTTGAATCAAAGTTTATTATTATTAAGTAATCTACCGGCTAAGGTAGGTTTTCGATGGGAACAACTTCCAAATAAATATTTTGTGACTCCTAACAAAACACAATCCAGCATCCTACTCTACATCATGTCCTTCTTCATCTCTGTGTACTTCCTTCCTCCCTTCATCCCGTCCAACATCCCTATCCTATTCCTGCCCTTTCCTCGTTTGCCTAATATTCTCCCCTCTTACAATGTTTTTTATTTCAGTGTTCGATTTCAGTCTAACATTCTCCCCTATTACAGTGTTCAACATCCCACTGCGCCCTTAATCCATTTTCCTGCCTTCTTAGGATTTCTCCCAACGAACCCCTCCACTCGCCCACCGTATCTAGTACTTCCTCATTTGTTTTCTCTTTGGGCCCATTTCACCTTCTCCATCCTTATCCACACCCATATTTCAAAAGCCTCCAATCTACGTCTATCCTCCTGCTTCAATGACCATGTTTCCTCGCCGTACATAACTACGCTCGATATCAAAGTTTTTACGAGTCTTTTCTTAATATCCTTACTCAACGTCCCTGTCATCAACTCCCTCCTCCTTGTGAGAGCCTCTTTGCCTAGCGCAATTCTTCTCCTTATGTCCCTACTACTTTAGCCATGTTGGTCCAAAACACTTCCGAGATATGTAAACTGTTCTACCTGCTCTCTTTTTCGCCTTCCTATTTTAATGTTAAGCTTAGGGTTTTTCTTTCTGGCAAATCGCATAACCTTTGTTTTATTAATGGGTAATGGACAACGCTACCTAACACCTCTTCCTAACACTGCCCATCCGGACTCCCCGTTCCCCACTCGCACCTGAGCTGTCTGAGACAGGCACAGGTTACGGATTAGCCTCCTGTCCCTCCAATCTATTCCTATTTCTGCAATATATTTTTTGTTTGTCCTGCTCTCCATCATTTTTTTGATGATCAGTTTTGGGGGATAGGACCAATTTTGCCGAGTGGGAAGTGAAACTTATTTTTTCGCAGTCCTCACATGATGTAGCTTTACCTATCTTGGGATAGGAACTAACACTGATCTCAAGAAGTCTTCCGGACAGATTCCTTCCCCACAGATACTACGAATTAGTCCATATAGAGTCTTCCCCCCACATGTTCCCAAACCTTTAAGTAGTTAGGAATAGATAACATTTCCCTTTGCAGACCTTCACGGTCTCATTTGATTTCATATCAATTAATGCCCGTTCTATCTAATCGCCGAGTATGCCTGGACCTAAGATATCTTCATTTACGTCATATTCTCTTGCTAGGTCTAAGCTTGCCGGCCTAAGTTCTTTACAGTACAGTTCTATATATTCTTACCATCTCTCTTGGATCTTTCCTGCGTCAACTATTATCTTACCCGACTTATCTCTCACTGTTAGCATAGATCTTCCCTTCTTACTTCTTTATTATTTAACTCTTTGTACTTCTTTTTGCCTCAATCTATTTATAAATTCTTCGATTTCCTTCTCTCATCTACATTTCTAATTATCTCATCCGTGATCCATGGTTATCTTGTCCCTTTCCTATTAACGGTTCCTATAGTTTCTTTTACGGCTTCCGATATCCATTTTTTGATATATAGTATATCTATTTTTCCTCGTTAGTACTCAACTCTTTTTCCTCATTCATGATTCCGCTAAAGCCTGCTAATACTTCTTCCTTGTCAGTACATTTAATGCTCCTACATTCCTTTTCTTAACACGCCGCCCCTGCCTCATCGGACGTTATATTTAATGAGTACTAAATTTTGATCAGAGTCCACATCCGCTTCCAGGAAACTGTGCGAATTTATCAAACTGTTCCTAACCATAATACAGGTATACATAATACCTGTATAATCTAACCGATACCTTTCTGAGTCTCCTTGCATTTTCCATGTGTACCTACGCCTTTTGTGGTGTCTAAACCAAGTGTTGGTGATGACTGACCACTGTCTCCTGCAGAATTCAATTGCTTTCTACCCGTAGTCATTCCTTGCACCTAAAACATTGTCCCCCACCTAATCACCTACACTTCCTTCGCCTACCGTCACATTCCAATTCCACATCACTATCCCGGATTCCCCCTGTAGGAACACATTATGATTATATCCTTGACTTGGTGATATACTCTATCGAATTCTTCCTCCTTACGGAATTGCTTGGTGACATGAATACCTGAACAATAACTAAGTTCGTCGGTTCTGCATTTATTTCTACTTGTAATATTCTACCCGTTGCTTGCTCTATGTTGACTACACTTTTTCCTATCTTTTAATTAATATGATGGCAACCCCTCTTAGGCTCTCGTCCCCTTCGCATTATATTACTCTACAACTATCA
The DNA here is from genome assembly GCF_022747635.1 of Hetaerina americana. Classification (NCBI taxonomy): domain Eukaryota; kingdom Metazoa; phylum Arthropoda; class Insecta; order Odonata; family Calopterygidae; genus Hetaerina; species Hetaerina americana. The sequence goes on along the minus strand of NW_027286763.1, from coordinate 55,063,739 downwards.
CTCCAGTAAACCTTGATATCTTTTCATCTCACCTTGCATAGAGCAAAAATATCTATATTTCCTCTACCCATTTCTTGCCTTTTTTCTCTAATTTTCCTGTCCCCAACATTGTCCAAGCATTCCCAGTTCGTATTCTAATTATTTCGGTCTTCTTCCTCTGCATATTCTCTTCTGCTGCTATCGGTTTTGCTCAGCAAGGTTTTCGTGCGATAATGACCGCGGCAGCCTTGCCTCTCCCGCTGACGGGCACGACATACGGCCGTTTGGGCCGAGTCCCGTAGTTGCCAGGACTTATTTTCTTAAACTGATAAAAGTCTTGGAGTTGATAATTGACGTGATGCTCCGTTGCCTTCTTCAATAGTATTTTCAACGTGATACCATCACTCAATGGCCGCATCACTGGGGTCAAACGCCTTCAGAGTCGCCTCACTGAGAAACAGATGCTGCGTGGACTACCTTTCTGGCTCGTCTGGCCCCTAACCTTTGACCTATCTGACATCTGACATGGGTGACCCTACCAGGAGCAATTATCATTGCCCCCGCCAGTATAGCTCTAAGGGTCATCGTAATGCACAAGCCCTTCCACCACGTCAAGGTTGTAGTCCTTGAAGTGGGATATATATGAAGCAATAAATGTATACATATATGTAATAGATATACACACAAACATACATATATATGTTTTAATAGCTTTAACTATTATGTGATACATTTATAACTATTGTCGTTCTATAGATCACATTTTGGGCAAAATATACTCCGCATATATTGCTCGAAATTTCGTTTGTCCAACACTCGAAACGGATGGTTGATGTACGCGGTTTGAAGCTGATTTCGCACTCAGATGTTTTTTATTTGGAGCATCGGGAAACCCTGTCTGCTGCTTTTGGCTTGGAGTCATATGGATAAGAAAAATTTAGGGATTTTACAGGTATATTCTAATTTTACATGTATAGCCTGTGTGTGGTAACATTTTTTCTTGATTCCAATGGGACAAGTACATTGAAGAGGCAGGAGATGACAAGTCATTTCAGGATAAATACGGTCCCATAAGAATATTCCGGCAAAATAAAAAAACAACATAACCATTCTACACCTACTCAATTCCCATATTTTCGCAGAAAAGCCTTGTGACGGGGGTGTGGAAGGGCTATTTTGTCCAGTCGAAATAAAAAACTGATTCAATAAAAAATGAAGTCTTTAAACTTCGTGAAACTAATTACTGACTGATTTTAACCCGGAAAATCGGCTTATATTGGGATCATCTCTAAATACTTATTGATTAATATGCCCATGTCGTTTTTTGGTTGCGAATATTTTTACTTGAACTCCGTGTTGTCGCTGATATTTTGACGAGGAAAATAAGTTCCTCGGTTGGTCGGCCCCTTTCTCGTTTGAAAGAGTGAGGTCTTACAAGCGCCGCCTCGCAACCTGAGACCCTTAAGCCTAAACCTGCAGGGGAGGGACACTTCGTCCAGTCCTCGGAGCTATTTCTGAGAAAGCAAACAATCACTGTCAATTTCCGGAAACGACCTGATGAAAATTGGACCAGTCTCGTTTGTGTGCACGCTTATAGACACGGGAGTTCCTTATTTCAGAAGATGCTGTCAATCAGTGGATAGGAACGGTAAAAATCGAACCCGTTGCTCTGGAAAAGTCGGGGAGTACATGTCTACCTGGAAATATAATATTGGTGCATCGATAGCAAATACTGGAAGAGTGCAAAAACCAGTGTTTTTTATCGAATTAGTGGAAGTTATATGTTATTAATTGAAGGTCTATGCGACGCACTACAAAAACTTTCGAAAGTGATCTCCTTCGTTTTTGATATTCTAGTGCCATTTATCTACAAATAGAATATAGTATGTGTGATTCATTTACTGTGGTAATTCATTTATAAAGTTGTTTTAAATTGAATAGCGCTTATTAATAATTCCATCGTCCATTTCCATTGCAGTATGATACTTACAGATTTTTCGTCCGTATTTTGAAAGAAATTTTTATTTTTTAACCAGGACCGAATTGCTAGTTTTCAGAATTTGAAGGTCTTATCAATCGTATAATATTCTCTGATATTTATCTTTAGGATTACTTAGATCCAGGCCATTGACGGTATCGGCACTCCTTTAGAAATCTATATATTTAGAGCGGAGTGTCTCTTTGTTTTTCATGAAGTCACAAGCCCATCCACCGGAATTTAACCAAATTTTGCAAATTCAACGATTGGGAAGTTAAGAATTATTGAAAATTCATCGTCTGAACTGTCCTACCCATATCCTCGGGTTTTAGCCCCTTAAGTTATGAGGAAATTCTCCCTAAAATCGTCGAGATATCTAAGTTGTCGTAAAACGACCCGACAAATATAATTTTGAGACCTTCAGCACGCGAGACGAAACACGAAGTAACCCTTGGAAGGCTCCTTAAAACCACGTTTTATGTCCGTAGGACGCACTGATTCTGAGAAATTTTCATCGAGCCGCAAAGCTCTCTCCTTTTCCACAACAGGGAGGAGTATTCTTGAAGCCTGCCATCAACCTAACTTCTTTCTTAGTATCCCACGTTTTTAGTAGATGCAAATTCCGAATCTGCAACTTCTACGAGATTTTTTTCATACATATCCTTACGCACGCCGTTCCATTTCTGGGTTAGAAAAAATCATAAACATCCAATTTTGAGTAATTGTAGCGTTAATTTATTTTCTATGAATAATTTATTCCACACCATTCCGTCTTTGCTTACTTCTTTAGCCTCTATCGCATTCGTACATTCCCTTCAAACCCCTCACAAGCTCCTTGACTCACGAAGGGAGAGTAGACAAGATTTTCCAGTGCAATAGTAAATCAGCTCGATGGAGTCAGTAAATTCCCACTGTATTCCCGCAGTTCCCGTAGTCGCGGTAAATACCTTCCCAAGACAATCTGTTGCAAGTTCGTGCAAAGAATAGCACCAATTCCCCAGGTGAGAACCTAATCATCGACGTTCGGTTCATACCTTCATAGGCCTCTCCATAGGGAGAGATGGAAACCGTCACGAATGCATGTTCTACCTCCGTGAAAGATCCCGTCCGATTTGTCTCCTAACGTTCGCTGAAGATTTTCTGCACTAGGAGAGAGATTGATACCGATGAGGTAATATGCTGAGTTTATCTCATCGCCATTTACTGAGGAGATTTTGAAACCAAATGTTATTGACAGATTAGACCGCTGAGGTAAAATAAGAAAGAGAAAACCGTAACAAAGACGAGAAGATTGAAGTACTCGTTCTTCTCTCGGACGATACGCAGTCATGAGGGATGGCAGACCACGTGGGATTCCCGTGTTGAGGGCCCTGTAGAGGAACGTCCGCTAGTATTAAGAAGTATAAAGGGGGTACTTGGCAAAGTTGATGGATAGGAGGGCGGAATTTCTATCAAGACGGAGATTGTTTAGGAGGGGAGCATTGCTCTCGGGTGGCTGGTTTATCTCTATCAGCCCCAAAGCGTCTGATTTCTTTCCTTTATTTTCTATGTGAAGGACTCATGCTTCAAAGTTACACTTATGCCGCAGTTCAATTAAGTTCTTAGCCAACATGGAGGTTGTATTTCACATATCCGTGCACATTTGAAAGTCGAAACGTTTGAAGGTCGAGGTCAGGGGCGTATTTACCAGTACGCCAACTACGCCATGGCGTAGGGCGGCAGTTCCCAGGGGGCGGCACAAGTCCCGGAATTTTTATTTCATCATTTTTTTCAATTTTTTTTAATGCGAACATATTGATTCAAAATCCAGCGCGTTTTCTTTTTTAGAAAAAAGGTTCCACCATAGGCCGCCAGGAGCGCGAATCCTATGTTTACATTAGTCATTGTCTTGCGAATGATCACGCTATTCCTTTTTTCGCTAGTTCCTGTGGTTAGGCGCGAGGACCTAGTGGACACATTGAATTTGGTTCGCATTATTTAAACAAAAGCTCTGAATTGTGAAAATTAATTCCTGAAGGGGGCGGCAGACATTGACTATAGCGTAGGGCGGCAAATGGGGTTAATACGCCCCTGGTCGAGGTTCCCGTTCAACAGGCAATTAGACCACTTTTCGGTTTTTATAAATTCAACTCATGAATCTATCAACTTTACCATAAACTGGAAACTGATATGAAGATGTATTTTTAGGATAATACCTTTTGATTTCCGATATCTAAACACGTGAATTAATCATTTCTAGAAAACGTAATTACACGGAACAAGTGTATTTCACCAATTCCTGTCGTCATATGTCCCACAAACTACTCAGTTTAAACTCTATAATCCACATGCTAATTAATATACTACTGCACAAAATCCACTGCGAAAGAGAACTCCTAATAATCGAGATCGATTGAAGTACTAACATCTTTGAATAACTATTCTCCAAGAAACGAAGGAAGTTCACAATAAACCTTCCGTTTAGATAAACAAAACGCACTTCCCTCCAGCAGGATGACATTAAGAATGGATGTAATGGGTGTAAAATTCCTGTCTTTGATAAGTTGTCTTATAAAATAGCGAACTTAATTCGTAATGACAAGTTCAAGGTAGCCTTTTATCCGCCCATATCCCCTTAAAAACTCCTATGCAAAAACCAGGACACCATATGTGATTCCTTCCACAAATTCACTATTCAAACACAATTTTCAAGTGATTCAACCACTCAATTTGCATCCCTAGCACATGTGTGTTCATGGATCTTACAAATGAGCTACACTAATTCTAGGAATTACATCATGTTGATTTCGCTAGCACGATTTTAAATGAAAAATCATAGAATATCCGCGCTCATAACAAAAGCGTGCCCTTGTATGATGACTCCTGATCGCTTTCATGGCTAGGTGATTTGGTACATATCTTTTATGGAACATTTAATCAGAAAATGTTTGTTTAAATTTTAGTTGCAAAATTACCTTAAACGTTAAGGGAAATTACCATGAAAGTGTTTCCTTTCTCGATATTTGACTGAAAAATTATGATGAATACTTTACTTAGTTATCCTACGAACTGCAAAGCAAACCGTCTAGGAAAAATATTAGGAAAAAAATACCGATAATTTAGCAAATAGCTTGATTGCCTTCATTCGTGATTATATGTTTCGCATCGGAAAGATGACGATGATACGTTACAGTTAAAAGACGAGCCTCATAGTCACAGTTTTAGCCTCTTTCGAAACTCTAGGGATTCATGACCATTTGTGGTGACTGGTGAGTTGACGAAACATTTGACGCAAATCGCGTTAGTGGTGAGTCTCAAATAAATGAAGAGTCTACTAAACTAGAGCTGAGTCCCATCTGTATACGTGGAATGTATCGTCAATGCTCTTGCTTGGAATGAAAGGAAAGGTCATCTTATCAATAGACAATACCTGCTGCCCTTTCCAACGCATCTCACCTGCAGAGGAAAACAACCAGTTTTTAGAAACATGAATTTGAAAGAAGCGATCTGCACATTTAAAAAGTTCGTCATACTAACACGGGAATTCATTTCAAACAATCAAAACACTGTGTGATATTCCATTTAGGAGCATCGGGTGCTCGAACAATTTAATTGAACATAACCAGAAGACTAAACTGCTGCATTCAAGGCAGTACCAACGGTATTTTATTTACTCTTATTGGCTATTCCTCTAATCATCGCTGCGCATGGTCAACTTTCACACAGATTGATTAATGAAACTACATGTATGTACGTTAATCGATATGAAAAATTAATAATAATTTTTTGACCTGCAATCCGTTAAATTTAACTGTACGTACAGGTATTGTGTTAATGGTGATTTTATTTTTAATTGCCAAAAGTTCCTTAGCGTGTTGTCAATGCATGGTATAGATGAACTCCTTACCACATACCATGCCGGTGGCTTGTAGGCTATCAAGCAGATGGAGATAATGTATTCTGTAATTCATGTTCGTGAGGAGTATTTGATAATTATTGAAGATATGAAAGTGCTTCTCTCCCAATAAAGTTCTAACATTTCTTCCATGATGGCAAATGCATGTCGAAATAGGTTTTACAAATGTATTACATATTCCATATGACAAGCACAGTGTGGTCAGTTTGAATAAAAGTGGTGAAACCGTATAAAATAAAATGGAAATCACAAGCTAGTTTGAAAATTGGCCGCGCCATCTCTGCTGTCGACTCTGGTTAGCAAACATGGGAGACTGAGGGCAACAGTAAGCCCTCTCCCGATGAATTACCGAACTGCTTTCTTTCTCTGCTGGAATGAGACGACGCGACGTGACGTCATCTCCATTTCGAAGCCTGCCTTAGTGCAACAGTCTATACGCTAGATGGAGGCATGCATCATCTGCGGTCGCAAGGTAGGACCTTGGCTGGTCGTTTCCCTTGGGATTTCTCCGCATCTCTCTCATGGTAGAAGTCCCGTTCTTGGTAATGCTTGCGCTCTTGGCTACACGGGTTTTTTCAATGTAAAGGCTCGCTGAGACGAATATGGTGGTCACTCTGCTTTTCGCAAAATATTTCCTCGTCTTCGTAAGCAATGCGAAAGTGGGAATCTGCTTTTTTCTGTCGACGTTTTCATTATAAAGCAGAGGAATATATTTAATTTCTCGTAGACTTTTACTGTGAATTTTCGTCGAAAAACTCTTGCAAGCAAGATTGTCTTTCTTATCTTAAAAATGAAATACAATTTCTTAATCCTTCGGGTGTGATTTTTTCTTAAATGTATTGAACTTGTCCGCTTTCTTGTCGTGTGAAATTAATTTTCAGATAGAATAGAAGATCTCTCATTCAATACGTTGCTTTTATCGACTATCTTTCCGCAATAATTATTCAAATATATTTATTTTTTCGTCTGGGAGGCAAGGTTCCGAGTACCAATACCCTATGCAAGCTTTGACCTTGTAGTCACGTAATTGTCATGCCGTTGCAATGAAGATATCAAAACAATGTCTACACGTTTGACCGGCAAAGTATATATTTTAGACTAATGTCTTTCTGTCTGATTTTAGAATTCTGAACAAGTTAATTCAACTATTGAATTAATTTTGAGTCTCTAATTAAGCATCTCCTTCCAATGGCTCGCAGATAATTGAAATCTTTGACATATGTGTGAAATTAAATGGTTTTTAGACTTCGCCTGCCCCCTAAAGCCGTATTAATGCTGTGAAATTGAAAACCGTTTACGTTTAAAAGATTTTTAATGCGTTGCTCTATGGCAAATATGCGAGTTCAGAGAAACTGGAAATTTACTAATGTATGCATGTTATATCAGTAGTTATTTAACAGGTGGATTTTTTTGTAGCTTAATTAAAGCGTAGGCCGAAGAAAAATGGAAGCCTCCAAAAACTGGTAGATAATGTAGGTGGATGTTGGAGATTAAGTGGAGAGTTGCAAAGAGATATAAAGTATGTAGAAGACCAGAGGAGGAGAAGGCAACATGGAGCACAAAAAGGTAAAGAAGAAAGAGATTCATTTGAACGTACATTGACACTTAATGAATTTGCTAGAAAGGCAGGCTCCCAGAGGTATGCCAATGGACAATTAGGTAGCACAAGCACACAAGGCTGGTAGAAGGAATAGCTATTAAGGCGTTCCTACGAGGGAGTAGACATTAATTAGGAAAGACTTGAGGACTGCAATAACCTAATATTCGGTCTGAAATACTGATGACGATAAACTATTAGGCCCTTCGCACTATTTTTGTTTGAACTCCCGGTGAGGGATGCCATTCAAAAGACCATTTCTTCAAAAGGGAATTGTTGCAACGGAAATTGAAAATTACTTAATTTTTTCCTCATACCTTTAATTTTGATTTGAGAAAATAATTCACGCAACACCGCCTCATTCGTATAAAATATTGTTCCTCAAGTATTTACTAGGAGATTGCCAAAACGCTGACGCTCGGTTAAAAAAACCACTGGCACAAACTTCCATTGATGCATACGCTCTTAAGCTCTGTGCTCATCCCGAAGTTAAATGCTACTGTCGCTATGGTGAGCTTTTTCAATTTCCGTTAGGCATGCGATTTCTTTGGATAAACGAACATTAATTTTACTTAATACAACGAACTGCAAATGATGATGATTGGAGAGTGCGGCCGTTGGGCAGAGGATCTATTCCCGATCGCGATGTGATCAAGTCGTCGACGGTACTTGATTCTTTGACTTAGATTGAGCAACTTGATGCTTGCGTTTCTGCTCCTCTCATTAGAATTTTCGTCATTTCCTTCTGCTAAACGCTCCTTTGCCCAATGCAATGCTCATTCCTCCATTCTTATCGATTTTTTCACCTTTGCCTCAAATACCCTTATTTTATATTATTATTACATAATTTAATAATTCTATCCGTAATTCATTCTCCTGCTTATGAGCAGGTACCCTGTGACACGATCTCCTCCATATTATAGCAAAATTTTCCTGGATTCATAGTTGGACGAATTGTGGTGTTTTCTGTGTCTTGATATTACAATATATATTTTTGATAGGCAAACTACGCGCATAGCTTCCCGCGATTGCTGTTTTTCTTCCCATATATGCACGTTCGGACCAAGGCATAGTTCTCCGACAGTCAAGACGGTCGGACCGAAAAATTTTACCTTTATTCATTAATATTTTATGTTTATCTAATTTAGGTATTCCTAAATTCTTCAGATATTCTCACGATTTCTTAAATTCCTTCCGCAGTTGAATTAAAGTGCAGGGTTTATGGTTTATTCTTCGTTTTAGCATGGCATTTCTTTGATGCTTCAAAATAAATTTTGAGTCGTTCATTATCATTCCTTAGCTTCGTGAGCACTCTCTTCTCGTGAGTGAACGCCTTATATTTTTGCGCAAGAAAATAACTGCAAGTGGAGTAATTATCGTGAATAGAACTACAGTCTCGTGGATATTTTCGTTTCAATTACAAATAATCTACTAAAATAATTAAGTTTATAAACGCAATAATGAATTAATTCTTAGGCTCCTGAGATCTTTTGAAATGGTAAGAAAAAACCAAAACGGAAGAGAGTGATTAAAAAAAGTGACCGCGATAATGCAAAACTATAATAATATGGAGGGAAAGGATTTATTTGTAGCGTGAGAGATTTACGAACGAGGAACATTTTTTCGGTAAAAAAGTCGTAAATGAGGAACGATGATATTGATTCAAAGAAAGGGATGGGATAATTGGGAAAGGTTTTTTTTCAGTCATTCAGACAGATATTAGTTTTGTAACGGGTTGGAATGGAGTCGTGCGACCAATTCGCTTTTCGCGAAAGAGATCACTCACCTTAATACCGTTCGCTCGCTAGGGATTCGGTCGCTATCATCCTTCAACGTTTATCTTCTCTTTCTTGTCTTTATCACTCTTTCTCTTTCTCCAGAAAGATATATCGGCGCAGTGCGCGGAGCAAATGATGGGGCGATAAATTCACTTCAGTTCACTAGGGATGGATTCAGTATGAAGAAGAATGCGACAGTAAATACACTTTCATCACCGAACTGTGAAGTGAAAAAATATACCCGCGGCCAGGGTGGCGGGTTCGTTCCTCGGGGTAGCGTCCTACATATACACAAATACCCGCGATGTATCAAAAAGGTGTGTGGCAGAGGGTGCAAATGCCAGGTGGAAAGGGCGAGGAATAAGGGAAAGGAAGGGTGTGTTAGGGGAGTGGGGAAGGGGAAAAAAGGAATCATCCACTTAAAATCCGTGAAAATGACGTGCATGGTTGTGCACACAACTATAAATGTTAGCGGTGCATAAAAAATTAATTTAGCCCCGGCCATCAAAGGTCAGGTCCCCGCCTCAAATATGACCTGAGCACTTTAGGGTCAATGTGCAATCACCCGCAGAAAACTTTAAGTTCAATTTTTTTAGTTTACGACCTTTACCCATTGATTACTTTAAAGGAGAAAAGTTGGTCCAACGGAGAGGGTAAAAAGCGTAGGGTTTATCTTTTAGATTTCAAAATTATGGTAATCGGGGCTAAATATACATACTCTCTTTAAGGCACAAACTGGCCGGATGGGTAGCTCAATCGCCTGCTGTCTCATAGTTCCGAAGTCGAGCTCTGCCCTGTAATTTGTTATCTTAGGGTTTAGACTTCTTAGATATCTTGGGCCCGTTTCTAAAATAGCTGTGACTCGTATTCAAAACTCTTTGAAGTGGACTTATTCACCTTAATGTGATAGCAGATTTTTTCAATGATTCTTAAATCACATTTTCATGGTTTGTTTGATTTAATATGATATTCATTCGATTTACAATTGTTTTTGGAGGAATTTTAGTTTGAATTGCATCTTTGAATAAATATCTTTCCCTTGATGGCAAGCCATTGATCATCGCCTTTGGAATCTCCTTACGACCCAACTCAAGCGAGAGAATGTTTTTCGCAGGAGAGCGAAAGATAGTATTCAGTGCACTATAAAAAATCCTGAATAAGATAAAGTTAACAAAAATGGGAAGTGAAACGTTATAAATTATTGAAATTGAATATTCCGCTTTGAGCTAAGTTATATGCCTGAGTGATCATGCTGGTTTTCGGGGCAGTTGTTTCCCACCAGCGTATCAAGCATTGAAAGCCAAGGCAAAATTTTAATGCCACTTTACAGCAATTAAACATGTGCAATTTGGCATAAAATGTTTCTGGTCTACTTTCACTCAACCGAGCTTTTCACGCATTGAGGTTGATGGTAAGCTTGGGTGAATTAAAGCCAGACATGGAGATGAAAATTATGTTTTTCAATGAATTTTAACCCTGCATCTGTATTTTTCCCTGAAAGACGCCGCTAGATTATGTGACAGAGAGAAATTCCACACCAAGCATGTACCATCAGAGTTACCCATGTGCTAATACGTAGAATGCCAGTGACTCGGAAAACAAATTATTATGGATAAATGTTTTTTAGTTTTTCAACATAATCTCCTTTTAGCTTGATAAACTTTTCCCAATGTTTCTCCGATTGTTTTAAGCCGTAAAATAATAGGATTTCCGAAGGTCCTCGAAATAGGAATCTGTGTAGGCGATGACTTTCTCGTCCGACGTGTTTTCCGTCAGGTACAGGTACCTGTATTTGTTCAAATTCGGAAATAAAAATAGTCACTGGGGATCAAATCTGATGGATGGTGAATGTTGCAAGGAAGTCACTTCCACTGGATGCCCGGAATGACATTCCTCATTTGTGGATGTACGGCCACGTTTAAACTCATTTACCCAATTGTAGACAGTCGCAAACACAAGACCAGATGTGCCATGAACTTCATTCAACTTGTCTTTGATCTCTTTCGGCGTTAAACCTTTTCAATGGAAGTCCTTAATCACACCACGAAACTATTTTTTTTTCATTTTCCTACATAAACAAAAGTTTGTTGATTCAATCGGACTATGAAAATCAAACTAGGCTATGGATATAGCTGAAACGTTAACAGCCGTCTGGTGAAATATAAGGCTATTTTCTTATGAATGAAAAAGATGGTTTATTAGCTGAAGCTTATGAAAATAATTCACTAGTATTCATCAGAAAATGTTTTTTCTGATCCAAAATTTCCGTAATTTTCGTTACCTGGAAGGCTATGCGGACAATTTTTCCAACGATAAACACGCCTCTTTCTCTCTTTCTTTGTGCATGCTGCCCCAAAAATTCTTCTTCCATGATGGTGCGAAATAATACTACAAAATTACTCTTAATGTATTTCATTTAAATGCAAAATTAAAAAAAAACAATTGTTTGATTTCCATCGCTGTCATTGCTTTCAGCTGGTTTCATTGCGGTGTCTCATTAAAAGAACCTTGACTATGCCAATGTGTTAGCTATTTAACGTCTTCTTTTTGAAAAAAATGTCGCCACCTTGAAAATTGTAGGATTTATATCAAGAAGTTTTAGCTTGCCCAACCTCTGCCTGATCATACTTTACTTAAATGACTCAAAGTAATTGTTTATGTCTAGAGTAGTTTGTCCATAAATTAATTTTTCTGTATACTAAATTTCGAAAAAATGTCGTGAACGTGACGTGGACATTTTTCCGTGACTTTTCTTAACGGCAAACATATGCTTAAAACTTTGGCCATTAAGTTAAGTTTTCGTTAGATTTCCTTTAGCATTCAAAATGATTCAATCGTGAGTATATTGCTGACATTTCCTTTGTAGTACTATAAGGTTCACGCGCGCGGACACGAAATGCCAATTATTTGGATGATTCCATCGCTGCCACCATTAAAATCACGCAATTCGCACGATAAAACCGAGGAATTTCGTCGAAAAGTATCGCCACTTTCCGCAATTCTCGGTACTCTAGTAGTTGATACTCATTAATGTGAACCGCGGTAATACCGTGCGCGTCGGTGAACAGCTTTAATGCTGTGAAATACGTACATTCGAATGAAAAACCAGCGTATTTTCCATTAATTATCCGAATAATGGAAAATAATCCTACGTTTTTCCATCCGCTGAATGAATGGAATTGAATGAAAATAATCGCACAGCACTTCTTTTTTTTTGACGTGCAATTCATTTCCACGGAGCGGTGGAATAATTTATTTCATTTACCACTCTTCCTCCCCCATAGCCGTCCCCCCCCTTCCTCTCCCCATCCCCGGATCAATCCCCATCCCACCCACTCCTCCCTCCTCCATCCCATCTCTCCCCTTTCATCTACTCGTTAATACCCACACCCCCCCTGTTGCACGCTGGCTGCCTCGCCGGAACGCCCAGGAAACCCTCCCACCCCACCCTGTCTCCCCCGTCACCTCCGCCGAAAAACTCCGCTCGTGGGCTCCTTACTCCTCCGCCTCCTCGTTTTCATCTTAATCCTTCAGTCCTGTTAAATATTTCCCTCATCCTGGGTGGAGGGGGCGGCTTATACTTCCCCCTCAACCTCACGTTCGCTTCTATCCCTGTTCCCCCAGAGTACGCCTAAACCCTCACTCACTCTGTTAGCCTTAGAGCGCTATTAACACTACCCCTCCTCCCCGTTTACACCACCGGGCCTCTTCGTAAATGGCCTGCCCTCCCCCATTTGTTTATACTTTAATCCTCCCTCCCCTCCCTCCTCTCTTTTTAAAAGACCCTCGAGATTTCCTTTCGGCACACATATCGAATACGTTCTCTCTCTCTCGACCGTGTCTGCCGCCCGGGTCGGTGTATCTTCTGCCGTTCCCTTGGGGGCGAGAAGGAGGGGAGGCTCGAGAAAACCTCCCCCTTTCCCCTCGCGATGATTGGTTTCCGGCGGAAATGATCGGAAATGTTTCGGACTCGTCCGGGCAGAGGCTTCTCCCCCTTTCCGTTTACAACGTCATATGTGGAGGTCTTGAGATTCGACGAAAACGTGGGTCAAAGTTTTAGGCTACATGCTTTCTTCCCGGTCTTCTTCGATTGCCCGAACGGCGCGACTCCGTATGGCTCCGTCGGAAGGAAATTTCGGCGAAATTCGTCAACATTTCCACGAAAAGAAATCCATTGCGACGGGATTACTTGGAAAACTGGGCTGGGAGTCCTCACCGAAGAAGAAGAGGACAGCCGAGACCAAGGACCGGAATTGGCATTCATCTCCTAGCTCTGGGTGACATTAAAAGGGGTTTTTTATGTCCATTAAATGAAAGAGAGAACGCACTTTTCATTTTTTCCTTTGATTTCCTATTTCTTTGATTTGATGGACATAGAAAATGTCCACACAGTGAAACCTGAACCTGTACGGAATTATTATGGTTCCAAATTTTATTGGTAGATTGGACCATCGGGATGAAATAAGAGTGATGAAAGCTATTACTGAAAGTTTCAAGAAGCCGTTCTACCCTTGCACAACTCACGTTCATTACGAGATAGAGCCCGAGCATACGACTATTTCTCATTTAAAATGCAAAATTTAATTATTCATTCAAAACGCACCCATTATCGCATGGTGTAGGTAGACATGCATGTGTTTGTGTGTATGAGTCAATATATGCTCATACTTATGTTTAAACACATATTTGTGCGTGAATGGTTGGTTCCTGAACACCACTCGTCAGACGCTCGTACGACGGTTTGTCTGGAGCACTTGTAAATTTAAATGCAAAAGGACGATATTTAAAACAGAATCGTGCGTCGAAATTTTCTATGTGAACCTCGGCGTAGCAGAATCCTGAGGACCACCCAGCGCTCCCGTATCACATGAGTATTTTTGGTTCAGGAGGCCCCTTAGAGTCCCTCAGGACTGGGACACGGCTATTAATGCGGGCCTAAGACTTTTAAGAAGGTAATATACAGTGCTCTCCAAATCTGTTTTCTTTAAACAACCCATTGTTGACATAACGTTTGCGAACGACCAGTTCGGTTCCTGGTTCAAGCCCATCGAAGGGGGAGTAGATATGGAGAGGACGGGGTCCAAATCCGTGGTGGGGCTTAGAATAACAGGCTTTAATGAAATCCCGATACTGCCAACAGAAATTAGAATAGAACTATTTAGTTCACACGTGACACCAAGGGCCTTCTTGGAGTTTCATATTAGACTGATAGATCAAACCATCTGGGTGAATGAATGAGGAAATTGCGGCAATGGCGATAGATTCATAAACTCTTCCTTCCCTTCGCGCAATTCGTCACCTCAATGGAAGCCAAATTAAGTACCAACAGCGTTACTAGAAAAATCCAAACTATAACCCGAAGTCCTTTTTAGTTACACACCATACTATACTGAATTTACATTATGAAGGGTGGTGGCCTAACATCTCCCTTCACGCGCCCCCGGCAGCGGTTTGCGGGATAATGTGTAGATGTGGAAGCACATTCTGGCACTGGTACGTAATGAATGCTGAGAATGGTAAGAGATAGGTGAAGAGAATGGGAGAGGAAATGACGGAAGAAGAGCAACAAACAGGTACTTGGTGCGCCCCTCGCTCCGGAGGAAAAATCACGATTGGGCACCTCGGAGATGGGAAGGGGAAATTTGAGGAGCAAATTATGGCACGGTGGTGGTTGACATATTTCAAGTGCGGCGCGGGCGTGGGGGGAGAGAGGGAGTGTTCCCTGGAGGTTTTCATGCTGGAGCACGGGTGAGGACAGAAAGGAGAGCTGAGGAGGAAGGAATTTTAAGGGTCTGTTATCCTCCTGAGGGATCAGGACCGTGAACAATAATAATCTCCCGATGTAGAGCCCTTTCCAAAACCATACCTACCCCATTTAGTTCTCCCCTCCTTCTCCGCAACCCATCCCTCCCCCAATTCCATTCTCCTCTCCTTCTCCCAACCACTCTCACACTTGCGCGAAGCCAAATCCTCTTCTTGTACCCTTATACCCCATCCTCTTCCCCCTCCAACCCTCGACCTCCCTCGCAAGAAACCCCGTCTGCTTCCTTCCTACCCCTGGGTGAGCTTATACCGCCCAGCAAACACCGATCGCTTGCCTCGGTTCGTCAACAACATCACCCCTTCCCCCCAGCCTTCACCAGTTCATCGCTCGCCCCCTCCCCCGTTTTCCCTCGCCGCCCGCGTCCCTCTCCGCCTCCTCAGGACCCTCCTCTTCCTCCAGTCCCATCTCACTTTGCCGCTTTCGACTCGATATATCGTATTTATCTGCGTCTCCAACTCCTTGCCACCTATTCGGTCAGGGCGAGACCGGTGAATTCACATCGCGCCCCCGAGTGACTCCCGAAGAGGAATTATTTCTCTCCGTTGGTCCGAAAAACGTATAAACACTTCCGAAACCAAATCTGCGTGGTCTTTTACGTCGCCTGAATGCAATGATCGTTGCGTTCTATTCGTGGGAGAGCGAGAGTCCGACTTGCGATGGTCCGTGTAGCGGATGCTGGGGATAAGGTCGAGGATTCTTATCTCTTCTTCCTCTCCGATGAGAGGCAGCTTGAGATGCGTGTCTGATCAAGGCCGTAAATTCCTGTGCGCGATGCATAGCTGCAATTTTTTCGGGTTTCGGCTGCGACGGTCACTCCAGCCAACCTCCGGGCGTTTTCAGGTCACAGTATTGGTGCAAGATTCGAAGTATTCATTTTTCAGTGGTAACAAATAACGCTGCGTGATTCGATAGAGATTGGATCAACGTTATGGAATTCCATGCGTAACGGCAGAAGAATTGTTTTAGGTTACACAGATATTTATGAAAAATTTAAAACTTTAGCTTCATTATATCACCCGATATTATCGAATTGTTGATTATCATAATGTCTAATTTTGGATGGAATCGGTCATTTTAAGTTTTAAATTAATTTAAATTAAGTTTTCTGTGAATTGTTTTTATTTCAATCATCGCTAAAAAAGGTAATAAAAAATGATGCAGGACAATTTCACTCATTTGGGATGCTGATACAAGATGCAACCGACGGCCATGGGGCCGCTGCTGTACGTCCACATGGTATCATTCAAGCCATCGCCAGGGTGTGGCAGGGAGTGTTTTAACGCCAGGCATACAAAGTAATGCATTTAATTGTTCACCAGTTTTAGTTTCAACATATATGTAAAAAATAATTCGTTTGATATGATAAATAAACTTACATGCACATCATACTCTGCTAGCCGCCCGTGAGGAATGTTGCAGGGGGGGTGTTCGGTCACCAGCCGTCGGTAACTGAAGTAGATACTTATAGATGAGTTCGAAGTTAGATGCCCGCAGCTTCATTGACCGCGGATTACGAGTTCTTTAGATTTATTTGCGAATTTGAATCGCGTTATCGTGATTGAGAATCTTAAAAAAGAAGAAAAAGGATATCGGAATCTTTTGCTGTTGCAGTCTATTTCCTTTATCTTATCCGTTTGGTCCAATCTATCAATGTACGTAATGAGAGAATTAAATGATTAATTCGGTGTCTTAGGTTAAATTGTGTGAATCTTACCTTTCCTAATAGCATTAGTCTCTCCTACTCCCTTTGAGCATGGAGGGACTCCTGTCCTTGCCGCTTTGTTAACTGAGTTACGCTCGCTTTCTTATCGCAACATGTCTTCACAAGCCTAGCGGCCCTTATGTGCAACTTTTCTATCACCGTAATCTACTTCTTCTCCAGTGAGTTCAATTATTCCATTAATGAATTATCGCCCTGAACAATGGACAAGATGTTAGTCTATTAGAAGAGAAGAGTTAAGATATTAATGTAGGGATGGACCTTGGTGATATTTCCTTGGTCCTCTATTGTCGAATTTCAAGATGGAGTTTTGGGCTTCTTCCACCGTGCTGACGAGGGGGTATACGTCCTGGTCCTGTTTTTGAATTCTCGGGACGTTTTGTAATCTCTACGTTGCTAAAGCTCAATACATTATTTTCGAGTCAAATACACTCTCTGTGGCAATTGTCTTCACTTTTTCGAGGTTCCCCGTGTGTCTCAACTCGGTTCTGTGGCGGCGGAGACGCAAAGATGCTCATTTTATTTGTCTCTCGCCGCTGGGTACGCGTTATGCAACGGATTGATGTTCTCATTTTGCCAGCATAAGGCTTCCCATGTGGACGTTCAAATTCGCATATTCCCTCGCGGAATGTGCAAATTGAAAAATATTGTCCAAACAACTTTTATCCATTTCCAACTTCTTCGGGAGTGCCACTGTGAAGTGTCATAGGGCGTATGCTCTTCTTGATGTTAATTAACAACCTACAAGTTGTAAGCATCTACGTTAGAAGAAGCCTCAAATAATTTGTAGACGATACAGTGATTTATAGAGAAACAAAGACGTCGACAGATTGCGGGCTGATCTCTAGCGATTTAGGATACATATCAAAGCGGTGTAAGGAATATGGGTTAGAATTAAAGACACAAGTACAATCCGAAGTTTTGGGGTAAAAAAAATAGAAGAAGGCATTAAATTGTATGATATAGATAGACGTAGATGTGTGTGTGTGTGTGTGCGCGCTCTTGCTTGTGCCACTACATACGCAAGTATATATTTATGTGTAAGTGAATATTTACGCAAATAAGGATTGTGCCTTAAAAAACTTCAGCCACACGCTCATGTGACGGCTTGCGGGGTATTTTGCAAATGAATGTGATTTCATATAACTGGAATTGTGAAAGAAAATCGAAAGAAAAGCTGGGCGTTGATATTCTTCCCTTCTCTATTTCCTCTATCTTTCTTGCAATGGAGACACATTAAAATGCCATCAACTCAGGCCCAGATTTGAGAAACTTTATTTTAAAGATATAATAAAAAAAATCGAAAATTTCGTTGGAGATATATTGCTTTACGATTGGTTTCATCCCATTGGTGACGTCTATAACGGTCTAACTGAATATGTCACAAATGTGAGTTAACAGGTCGACGAGTGTTGTATTTGTCGCGAAATCTGCTAAATTTTGCTTCACATAATTGCAATTTCGTCATTAAAACCTTTGACGTCACTCTCAAATTGGCACGAATGGAGTCGAGAGTCAGATCGTCTACGTCACTTCTTAGCTTAGCGCCGAGAACGGCAGAAGGCTCATTTTGATAAGCTCAGCGTTTCAAGTAGTTATTTGTTTTGCGGTCCAATATTTGACCATTTTTAACCTCAATCGTTAATGTACATGTATATCTTTCCAGTAGAAACCCTCGAATATGTTCTATTCCTTTCTTTTGGGTCTTTATTTTACCCTAATTTTCCAATTTGTGTCCCCCTTGTTCTCAGTATTTCCAGTTTACCCGAGTCGAATCCGTCTCCTCTGATAGAAAAGTTCTAGCTATCTCATTAGTATTGTTTCACCATGGTGAAACAATAGGCAGCAGAGGGCATTAATGAGAACGGAATATGACTGATGATTCTAATAGATTCCCTTGCGTCGTGAGAGGCATCTTCGCATCGAGGGAAAACAATAAAAAAAGGATCTCGTTTCCTCGCGAGGTACGTGGGTAATTCACAAAGTGCTTAGGAAAAAAATAGAAACGCAAATTCTTTTGGGCGGATATTATTTTTCGACATAACCTCATTTAATCTCGATATACGTATCCCGTCGTTTCTCCAACTTTTTCAAACCGTCCAAAAAGTAGCATTTCGGAAGGTCCTCAAACCAGACATCCGTGTTGGCGATGAACTACTCGTCCGACGTCAATCATTTTCCGCCGAGCCATTGTTACGTTAGGTAATAAGAAAAGTCACTTGAAGCCAAATCTGGTGAATGCGGTGAATGTTGTAATCATTCGAACTTTAATTCCGTAATTTTCGCCACCGAAACTGTGGTGTGCATCCGTGCATTGTCTTGATGGAAGAGAATTTTTGATTTGCCAAATAAGGACTTCTTTCTTGATTTCTTCACTCGACTGGTGCAAAACGATGCATACAAGTACATGTACGCGTACATATAATACTATCCATTTATCATTTGCCCTTTTTGAAAGTAAACAATGCAGATTATTCCGCATGAATTCTTAATAAACCGTGGCATCACCTAGTCGACCGATTTCACCATTTTCACCTTCATTTGAGTCGGTTATACTTTAGAAACCCGTTGTTTTGACTGGTCGTTTATCTGTGGAGTGTATTAGCGTATCAATGTTCGTCTACAGTTATGCGCAGACGCTGAAACTTGTTAGAATTGGGACGGAAAAGTGCCAAACCAGCCTCAGAATCGACCACACGATTGCGTTTATTCACGAAGGAGAGCAATCGGGGCACCTATATTGCCGAGGTTTTTGTCACACCCAATTTTGCGTGCAAAATTGAAAAAAAATGGTAAGTGCCTTGTTATGTAGCTGTGGCCTCCATTAGTTCTCGAACTTTGATTCTTCGATAACTTAAAATCATATTGTGGATTTCGTCGATCATTTCGGAGGAAGCCACTTCCGCTGATCGTCCCGAACGATGTTCATCATTTGTAGATGTAAGGCCACGTTTAAAATCAATGACCCAATTATAGACAGTCGCAAACACAGGAGCAGATGTACCATGAACCTCATCCAACTCCACTTTGATCTATTTCAGTGTTATGCCTTTTAATAGAAGTGTTTAATCATCTGCACGAGACTCATTTCTTTCCATTTTCCAAAATAAAAAAAATGTTGCTTCAATCGAATATGGTAATGAAACCACGCGATGGATGTAGCTGACACGTTAACAGCAGTCTAGTGAGAGATGATCATGTAGATCTAAATCTGCGTTTTCCCTGGAATGCGACACGAAGGCGTGTGCCAGGGATGTGGCTGTTCCAGCCCTTAGGGTAATTCGTGACTTTAGACTTTGAACATAATTTTTTTGAATGAACTTCGAATTACCGTACGTGATTTTTCTTGTTCTCACGATTAAAACAAGAGGAAGGGGATTTAATATATCTGCCTCTTCGGAAATCAATTGCGCTTAATTTCTCGCTGTGTACTTGCTGATCAATACAATACTAAGACTATTTCATCTGTGTCAGATTCACACTGAAATTATTTTTAGTTTCTAAAATTTTAAGTTGTACAGGTAATTTAAAGGTCCAAAAAATATTTTTGAAAGCTGTCCTCTTGGCAGGCTCTGTTTCTTGAATTCTAAATAATGACGCTACCATGCATACAAGTATATATTTTATACTTTGCGTTAATTGTAAAAAAGAAAGAATCCAGGTTTATTTTTTCCTAACTCATCTGTACATTGTTACTTCACTCGTTGGAGAGAAAATAAACATTTAA
This sequence comes from Hetaerina americana, assembly GCF_022747635.1. Taxonomy (NCBI): domain Eukaryota; kingdom Metazoa; phylum Arthropoda; class Insecta; order Odonata; family Calopterygidae; genus Hetaerina; species Hetaerina americana. The sequence goes on along the minus strand of NW_027286763.1, from coordinate 55,043,241 downwards.
TGCAGCAGTCTTATGCTGTATCTAAGAAAGCTTTCAATCACTCAGTCTCATTCATTTTCAACATAATTCCAATGAGTATAAAAAATAAACCCACCGTAAATATGTTCAAATCTGAACTTGAGAATCTGCTATTAAAAGGTGCTATTGCAGTTTGGATGAGTTAATGAGTGATAATTTGTGGTTGACAACTGTATTCCATGCAAGGGTTGTATCTGTAGCATGTCGGTGTATTTTTCTAAATTTTATTTGGGATCGATTGCTCTATTCCATCATTGTATTTCGTGCATTTTTATAACTTCTATTTAATTAATATCTTTATGGTCATGATCTTTATTACTTTCCTGAGTGTCAGAATAATACAATATATAAATAAATCTTTGAGATTCCAGTTTCCACCAACCTAGGATAACTATTGATAATGTGGTATTTTCTGTTCACCCTTAACGATTGCCCATGTAACGGTCAGTTTTTCTCTGAATCTTCTTTCAAATCTGTAACCTACGTTTACATAGTAACATGCAAACCAGCACTAGAGTGGGGACGGGCCTGATTACACTATAGGCAAGCCATGAACTTTAGTTTTGCCTTAGAATTAGTTGCCTGTAAAAATGCAAAATATTTCATACAATGGGGGAAGAGTAAAATTCAACTAAATACACTATGGTATCTTAGGGCAAAATACTTCCTTGAGCTTGTGAAATGAGCCACTATTAGGAGTAACTAGATGGATAGTAAAGCAAAGGTTAGGTAAACTAACATTGATAAAGTTCAAGGCTACTTAAAATAATAAAAAAATTATTTTCCCCCTAGCGTGGTCGTCTGTAGTTATTCTGATTCCTCGCCGTTCTCGGTAAAAATTACAGCTTAAATCTGTTGATTTTACATTCAATCTCTACTATCGTAATACGATATTGTTAATAAAGACCTTCCGCGAAGGGTTCGAAACAATATTCATGGTGAGGTCTAACCGACACGAAATAAAATCTCTCCTTAACTTTTTCACCCGAAAACGAATGGGAAATAATAGGAAATGATTTAATACGAGAGAAAGAGTCGATTCGAGTTTCCAAATCCCGTTCGGTTTTGCGCGAATGAAGAGGGCAAGAGTACGGGAGTGTGTCCAATCGATTCGAAAGGACAGCTTGGTTGGCACGCGTTGTTCCCTTTCTCAATCAAATGGCCCGTCCTCCCTCACCCTCCCCTGGCCCACAATCCTATGTGACCTCTTCTCCCAGGACCTCCTCTTTCCCAGTCCCTCCCATGTGCATGTATGGCGTAATGGAGCCCTAACACCTTCCGCCTCCAACCCTCGCGGGACATTGTTTAAATGTAGATGTAGTGGCACCAACGCCGAACTCCTGCCATTTCTCTCCTCCGTAACCTCGACGCAACTCCCCACTCCCATGTCTTCGCAACCCTACCTTCCACCCCCCCTTCCCCCAACCGCTTAGCGGAGGCCATCGACTGGGAACCTTCGATATAATTGAAAACCAACGAGTCATTCTCTTTGCTTAACCCGGCCTTAGAATCCGTTGTAATCATTCAAGGGGGTTTTTCTCACACGTCTGATTGCCATTCGGATGAATTTAGGCCAACTTGACTCGTGACTTCACTCCTGTTGATCTCTGGTCACTTAAGAAGCCAGTAATGATTTTCCATCACGTGGCGCTCACGAAGACTTAGTTGATTATGGTTTCATATTCAAAACATTCAATGCGAAAATTGGAGGTTTAATTCTGTTTATAACGGAATATTAAACCTCCAATCCGTTTATAACGAAATTAAAGGGAGGATTAACAGAAATGAACGCTTGAATCAGGAAGTTAACTACAGACCATGCTGGGCAGGACAGCATTGTGTGCTTGGTGCAGCCTTCGTTCTTCCCGACAACCATTCACGACGACAACATAAGGGGAAACGCCAAGGGAGAAATGGGTAAGCGCTGGCGAAAATAGTTAGGAACATACAAGTTACAACCTTTCAACGCATGCGAAAGCACATTCCCAACTTTAATTGACGAGTGTTGCCATCTTTAATTTGAGGTTGGAAATATTTCTGACAAACCTCGTACATTCCCCCTCAACTCACTTCATAAGTTGAATCCTTACACCCCCCGCCACGCGCCCTTGTGCCGGGTGTGAGGTGTTGATGAAGGTGTATGACAAATGTATGTGTGAATTTTCCTGCATGAGTAGGATGATAACTGGTAACTAGTTGCTACGTTGAATGTGAGTCCACCCTTTTTAATGGGTTTCCTAATTTGTCTTCTTTGTCTATCTCTTGAGTAGCTAGTGATAGTATAACATTCGTAATGTATGCATAACGAAAGCAAAATGAATGGTGTCCGGTCACCCATCCCATGAGTCCTTCCGGTGGATCTCGGCGTTCCATGTGTATATGGAAGTAGCGGAGTAAAAGTAAAATGGCTGGTGACCTAATACTCTCCCCCCTCCTTACACGTCCTTGTTACGGTTTGAGGGGTAGTCGATGTGTGGATAGTTGGACATCAGTCCGAAACCACATAGTCATCTTTGGAGTTGATGTAAAGGAGTCCTGGAAGAATCCCTGTTTGCTGTCGCCGTTAGGAATTTTTTCATGAGTGAATGTAGGCAACTGTATATTTCTACTTATTTCATTCTTTCTTCTGGCTATGCGCAAGCCCTCACATTTATCACTGTGCCTACTTACCCTTGGAATTTCGTCTATTCATCTTTGATTTATCCTTATTCTTAGGGAATCGGAATGGTGGCTAACGTACTGGTTTTCCACCCAGAGTTCCAGCTCTCCACCCAGGGTTCGAATTCTGGAGATGACATATTTTTCAGTGGTATCCCCACTTGAGGTGCTTGGAGAGCACTTTAAGTGAGTATGCAGTCCGTCGGATGGGACGTTAAACTGCGAACCGGTTGGCGTCTTTCGATAAGAATAGGCTAATATCGACGCCGGGTTTCTCTCTACTCTTCATCCTTTCCTGTCTATCCCTAGTGGCGCAAATGACCTTAGCAGTCGGTCGCCTCCCCTAAAACTACTACTACTACCCTTCTTCTGATGAAAGAGCACTCGGGAGGTTTCTTGGGTGGAATTAGTCTGGATTGGGTTGCAAAAATCCCTGTCAATGGAAAATATATGCTTATATTTATATATGTCCACCGTGCGTGTTTATATACGAGTATATTCATGTATACGTGCACACGTTGAAGCAGTCTTAGAGATGTATATTCTGGCTACGCTTGCTGGCATGTTAATGAAAAAGAAAACAAGCAGAATAGGTGATGAAAGCTGCCCTGGAATATATCGGAGATGCAATCGCCTTCCTTAGCTTAAGCACAGCATAGAGAATAATATATTTTTCCACTGCCACACCTGTGCCTATTATTTCGTAAATACATACATACATACTCTTATATGTATATATATATATGTTTCTTCTGAAACTTATCAGTATCTTGTAGTACTCCGCTTTTAAAGCACTTCGACGTACTTTTGCTTTCAAACAAGTTGCCATTCTATGTTAGCGGGAAATCTTAGTATTTTTACGACAAGACCAAAAGACACACGGTTGTTCGTTTCACGCCGTGGAATTCCTGGGCGGACCGGGAAGTGACCCGCAGCGAGAGGGCACCACCCGCACTCCCGGGGGTCATGGAGTTTCAACAACCCCTCCTCCCCACCTCCGGCGCTCGTGGGGGCGAGCGGGAGGGGCACTCACAGCGTAAGCTTTTGAGCACCTCCAAACAACATATCGCAATATTGTCGTGTATATTAAGGTTCATTCTCGTGTGATCCAGCGCATTTTAATCTCGACATGCAAACAGAAGGGGGAAGTGGACATTTTTCGGACCCCTCCCTCTCTCCACCCGCTCTCCTCTCGTTCCACTCACCACCCCTATCCCCACCCCCCACCCCACCGACTCACGCACACGCACGCGCCGCCCCTTCTCCACGGTCCCACCCGAACGCACTTCCCATCCCCCGGCGAGGGAGGTAGATCTTACCCTCTTACTCCACCAACCCCCTTTCCCCTCCCCCCTTCCCCGTAGCCATCCACTAATCACTTCTGTTGCTATGGTTACTTTAGCGAAGGAACTGGGAAGGGAGGGTGAGATGGGGGAGAGGGGGTGTAGTTGCGAGGGGGCGTTTTGTATAGAGAGAGTGGGCGAGTGGATTGGGAAGGAGGAGGTGGAGGTGGGGGGGGGGAAATAGGAATGAGATCGGGTGTATTGGTGGGGATTTGGAGTGTGTGCGCGAGGGGGAGGGGAAGGCGGGGGCTCAGGGTAGGGCATTGGGGTGGGGTGGTGGAGGAGGCAGTGGGTTTATTCGAGGGGATCAAGAGAGGCGAGGCGATTGGGGAGGAGAGGAGGGAGAGGTGGGGGAGGAGGTGGGTGAAGGCAGTAGGGTGAGGGGGGTTGAATTGTTGCTGACGTGTTCCTGACAATAGAAGAGGGCTTACCTCTCGTGCGTCTTGTTTGAAAGCGGGGAGGGGTGTGATGAGAGGGTCGGTGGAGGACGCCGGGGAGGGAGGGGGGCGTGGGGTGGGTGTTGGGTGTGTTGGAGGAAGCGAGCGGGTGATGGTCCTGCATGTTTGGAGGATGGCGGGTGGTGCAGTGATGCGAGGGAGAGCTCGGGAGGTGCCAGCCATCCTCTCGAATACTAATGTCTTCTTTTTCGAGTCCCGGAAAAACCTCCTCGATATCCACTCAAGCGGTCCCTCTCCCCCGAGAGAGGGGTCGAGGGAGGGAATGAGGGCTGCGAATCTTTATGTCTGCCGCAGCGTTCACTTCCTCGGGGTCGATGTTAACGAGAGTGTTAAAATGGCTATGCAACATTTGATAGCAACTTGGAATGTTTAGGGCGTTTCGAGGAAAGGTAGACCTTCGGTGAACTCATTCTATACTCTGCTATACAGTAAATTCTCTACTCCTGTATATGTATGATACCTTCCTGGCAGAGAACTGATTCGCCCGTTTACGAAGACGATGCCCTACCTCGGTCTTCGAAGGACTCTGGCATGTGCCACCACTAGTGTGTGCGACGGGGGCATTAGAGCACCAGCCTTTTTTTTTAATCTGTTGTCGAAAATTTCAGAAAACGACTTTTTCCCATGGAATCTAGCAAGATCACAGGCCTTATTTTTGTACCTATCGCGAATGTTGAAAGGAAAATAATATTGAAATGCACACGTTTTTATTTACGTTTATTCGCGTTTTATTTTCACTGATTTTATTTTTGTGGTCTAATTGGCCAATATATAATGTGGGGTCCTCGTTAATATTCTCGGTGTCAGGTGTAAAATTAGTTATCCAGAACCTTTCCAAAAGTCATAGTCTCGCTTTATCTCCTCGTGACCCAAGGGTTTCGCTAATTTGTTGACTACTGTCTAAGTTAACCATGCATCTTTTAACTGTAAATTTATTTCGATGCTACCAGTTTTGACGCGTAGGTGATATTATCAGGTGCCTCACGTACCAGGTACCGTACTCATATACATGATGATGTGAGAATGCGTCGAAACCAGTAGTACTGAAATAAATTTACTATGAAAATACCAATGGATTACATATTTGGTGATCAGGAATTTTCCACAGTTGGAATTGAGATAATTTTACTCATTAGGTTAACTGTTTGGATACTGATGTATAAAATGTCTGTAATTGCAATATGCTAAAGATTTTCATACACCAGGTAGATGTCTTCTCTTAAGGACTGAGTCGTGCATTTCATCAACTCAGGTACAATTTGCCCAAAGGCGACTCCTAAGTTGTCTCCGAAATCTTAAAAACCATTTTGTTCTGTGTAAAGAGAGTGTTCAGCAACTTACATGAGGGTCCCGGGTTCGAATCTTGGCTGATGATTAAAAGTAGCCCTTTTAAGCATCCAAGCGGTCTAATTTTCTATTTTCTAAAATAAAACTGAGTTATGACGTGGGGAAAGGAACTGGCTCTCTTATAACGATGAACTGGCCATTGTTTCTTCATTTGGCGTGAGCTCGAACCTCATCCATTTACAAGCATTCTTTGTGCCTATTTCTGTGCAATACTATAGAACAGTTATTATGAGCTCCAGAAAAATGTCAATTTACAAAATTGATTTTAAAATACATCCAAAATGCCCAAAAATTCGTAAAACCATCCCTAATAATACACTTGGAAGAGATGTCTGACTTACTGTAGATGAAGTTTTTATTAAAACAGTTTATTTTTTTAATAAACGCACAGTGCAATGTTTCATAAAAAGTATATTCTTCTCGTTTTTGTTTGAAATCATCGTGATATTAATATCGTACACAGACTAATTTGGAGTGTCAAAAAATCCATTTATCTGGGTTTAAACTTCATGTTTGATTATTCGAAAAATTATATTTTACAAACCACTTTTGGTTTCAATTAATGCGTATAATCGATTCCTCACTGTAATTAGAAACCAACGTAGTGAGGTTTACTCGCGCTTTGATTTTGGATTGCACGCACTCCATCCCCGTCGCGACGTTTCGTAATGGTTATTTGCACATCAGCCACGAAAATGTTGATTGAGGGAGAAGTTAGCAGAAGGATTGTGTTGATTTGTTAATAATTCGTTCTTTTTGTGTTGTAGTCTTGAATCGTTCGAAAGATATATTGAATCTGCTGAAAAGTATATCTCTCCAATTGTTCACTACATTGTCCGACCTGTAGTTCTAGTGCCTTTCCTGCATTCTTCTGTATTTTCACAAGTACCCCGAGATTTATCAAAAAGTTGTATGGCAGGGAGTACTAACACCGGGTGGAAAGGGTAAGGGCAAGGGAGAGGAAGGGTGTTTAAAGCGTAAAGAAAAGGGAGAAACATCAATTTAAATTCTTTCTTACAAGTCACGTTTGGAACAAATTGGAAGCAGGTCTCATGTTAAAAATATATCATTAACCCCATCATTCTACTGTCGGAGAGATCATGGCAGTAAGAGAAGATAAATCAAGTTTAGAACCGACAGACTTACTGAAGATACCATTTCCCCCCGGAACTTATCGGGAATAGAATACCTGTAAACGACCGCCCCAGGGAAGGGGGAGTATTTTCTTTTTTCATTGTAAGTAGCCTAGTAAATTGTCAATATTTTATGTAACCTTGGTTTATTGTCCTTCTTGCTACTTATAGCTCCTCTCTTATGCTTAGAGAGACATAGATCACTTAGATGCCGTGATGAATGCACCTTTTCTATCATAAAATAAATAATTTGAATTGTTTTGAACCCATATTTTGTCATTAATAATTAATAAAAACTTAATTTTTGATGATATTTGACTTGTATTGACTCACCTCTTGCCATACACTATCGATGGCTTGCGTGGAAACATTTGGATGCAAAATTACCTTTCATTGGTAGTTTTGTGATAAATTTCGTCCTAAACTCGAGTCATCATGACTATTTGGGCTCCCATCTCATTTGAAGCAGCAATTATGCAACGCATTGATTTCCTCCTACTCAATTTTTCACAACTCGAGAAGCCACCCTATACCCTCAAGGCTGCTGAGCCATCCCCGGTACGATTGGGAAAATGAATAGTCATGGGTCGTATACCATAGGGTGAAATTGATGCCACACTGGATCTATGCCCTTTCCGTGGTTGAATTTCGTTGACCATCCACCTCTCTAACTTTCCTTCGTACACCCCTGGTGATCGAAGTCCCGGAAAAGTCAAGGAAAGTTTGTCCTAAGGCTCTTCTCGTGCTCCGTCTTTCTCCGTCTCTCTTTCAACGGATGCCATCCCTCCCCCTAAACATTTCCAAGCACATTTTGAATGAATGAGTAAAAGTTTTTGCCAAATCATATCTGCCGGAGTGGACATACTCGTATCGGTCCAACTGGAGCGAATCCTTGCCTGGATAAGAGATTGGCCACCTAATCCGAAAGAACATTCAAAATATAATTTTAGGGCTCTAAATTGAGTGAAAAATAATGATTGCGGTCTTGTTAATTGCGAGTTATAGACATCATTTTAATGATTCACTTTTGCGAGAAGCTTAAGCCGAATGAGTCCTGGGCGAGAGAGAAAGAGAAATTGACTAATTCATAGGATTTACCCGTCTCAATCCAAATTGCGTCGTAGATACAGAACTACCGGAGGGTCTGAATCATAACAACCGGTGAAGTACTTATATCAATGGTGAGGAAAGAGGTATTACTGTGTCATTGCCACATTTTTGCAAAACATTCGGCTCGTTAGGCAGATTATCGCTTAAGCTTGAATGGCCTTTATCCCATTCGCTATTGATAGGGTTACATCACAAATATCTGGTCCCGCCATACGACCTTGCGGTGGTTTAAGTGGGTTTATGTAGATGTAGAAAGATCAAGGTAGAGTCTGACAACTCTAAAAGCATGGTTAAATCGTGCTGGGTCGAACAGATTGATATTAAATGAGGGAAGGTTAATTATTTCATCATATTTTTATTTAATTGTCCTTTTTGTTACTAGCAGCTCATCTTACATTCGTAGAGAAGTATGTCACAATCAGATACTAAATTGCATGTACATTAAGCTAGAGCTAGTTTCATTATTTTATTATTGGAATTATTTTGATATTGATTGTAATTTACATGTAAGAAAAACTTAAACTTTGATTTTACATTCCTGGTGTTAAATCACCCCCTGCTGCTCAATCTAGTGGTGTATTTACAGGGTTCCATGTAGAAATAGAATTAAGTTACCTCATAAATAACTTCTTTCCCTCTACCACAAACTCCTTTTCCTGGGATATCGATTTTTTCGGATCATATTTCTACATCTACTTAATACCCCGTAAGCCGCCGCAAGGGCGTGTGGCGGGGGGTGTTAGGACACTACCCGTAATTAAGAAAGAAAAAAAAACTGCCTGCAAAAGCCAGAAATTTATACCATCCGCGAGCAAAACATGGCATACACTCATACACCCCACACACATAAAAACACTCAAACCACCAACTAACATACACATGGACCTAAAAATCCACCTAATCTCCTTGCAACTCGTTTGTTTTGAACCTTTCTAAAAGTCTATGTCTCGCTTGTTCTCTTCGTATTTCAAGTGGCTCCCAGCCTAAATCCCGTAAGAGACTTGCCACACTTGTGTTCTTATCATAACAATTTTTAATGGATCTGGCGGATTTTCTCCGGACTTTATCTAGTTCTTTTTGGCAAATTTGCTCCCAAGGATCCCAAATACTTGCGGCATATTCCAAACGGGGTCTAACTAGAGTAAAATAACACCTCTCTTTAGCTTCTTCATCACATTTCCCCACCATCCGTTTTATGAAGCCGAGTTCCTTTTAAGCTGATCCGCATATTGTCCTGATATGTGCTCCCCATGAAAGGCGTGGTGTTAGAACTACCCCCAAATATATAACTTGATTGGCCGTAGCCAGTACTGAACCCTCTATTTCGTAGTTTATGTCCTGTTCGCCACTTTCTTTGTTCCAAAATTTCAAAACTGCGTATTTGTCTGTATTAAGCATTAACCCCATTTCTTGCACCGTTCCGAGATTATGTCTAAGTCTTTAGAGAGTAGCTCGCGATATAGTTGGCACATTATTTCCCTGTATACCACCGTGTCGTCAGAAAATAACCTCGGATTGCTACTAACGTGTTTGCTTAAGTCATTAATGTACGAGATTAAGAGCAGAAGAGGCCCTGATACACTTCCCTGGGGGACGCCCGAAGTTACATCTCTATCCATTGAGCACAACCCATCGATGGCTACTATTTGTTTGCAATTTGACAAGAACTCTCTAACCCAATTAATAATTTTCTCATTGATTCAATAGTATTTAAGTTTATGTAACAGTTTATTGTGTGTGACTTTATCGAAGGCTTTTTTGAAATCTAGGAATACTGCATCGACTTGTGTGTTGTTTTCCCCCGATCTAAGTAAATCGTGAATGAAAAGGCCTAGTTGTGTTTTGCAAGATCTGCTTTTCCTAATATATAATATTCTGGCTGGGTTAACTGGCCAAGGATTTGAAAAAATAAATGACAGTTTATTTCAAAGGTATGAGCACACCAAATATCTAAGAAGGCCTTTTTTTCCTTGCTTCTAGTCTACTTCTTAGGTATAATTTTCATATTTACTTTCATTTTACCATCAACTACCTGTATAACAAGCTTGTGTGTATTGATAATGACCTAGCACATCTGTAACTTAGACGACAACATAACTCTTGAGTAAAAGGAATCCTAGGAAGTTATATTTATAGTATACGCCTGGATTAATATGTAGCATGAAGATAGGAACAGGGACTACGGCGTTGATATTTACCCCTATCCAATCGTAATTTGCTTTTAACTGAACTTAAAGATAGGCAAAAATTCCTCTTTGTCATGTTAATTTGGCCCCTCAATTTTCGCAGCGTTTGAAGCATTAAGCGGCTCAAATAATGTTCCTCTTTGTTTCCCGCACCCCTTTTTGTGAATGGTTTTCTTATCTCGAAGATGAATTTTTCGTCAGAAATGCAGAATTTAAATCTTTAGCCGTTTCCACCTATGCACATTACAATTTTACCCTTACATTTTTAAGGAAATCTTACCGTCACATTTAAAAATTCATTTTATTTGATTTCATGACGTAAAGATAATTTTATTTTTAAACGCATCTTTGATGCGGGCCAAGTGGCAGAAGGAACCATTCTAATGTCAATCGCACCCCAGAAATAGAATTCATCACCGAGCAATCACGTGGCCGTAAATATCTTTGACATTGCTCTTCATATGCTAAGGGCTATTACAGGCATTGAAATTGAATGCAGTGGGCAGTCTCGTTTGGGTCTAGGAAAAATGACTGCGATAGACGCGTTAGCCCTAATTGCCGGCGCACATAACGAGTTCCTCTCAAACCACTGCATGCTACAGGTGCTTGGCGGATCTCGAACTTTACAGTCTGTAGTCACGACTCGGGACAACCCTTCGGAATATCCCTCCGGAGTCGAGCACGGCTCGCTCGCGGAGTGAAAAAAATCGAACGCAATCGGCCTCTTGTAGCGAAAGCCTTCGACACGCAATTGAAACGGCGAAAAGCATCGCAAAATCGTGTAATTTCTAGAGGTCGGTGACCTCGGAGAAATTCTGTTTCCAACGGGGGAGCTGGAATGTGAAACATTGAAAAGGCTGGCTGCAGCGCTATTCGTTACGTTGCGCTGTTGCCTCCGCTCGGCTAATTTTATACTGCATGGGGATTGGGAGTCAAAGTTTTTGTTGCGCAACTTTAAAAAGAATCAATATGAGTTTATCCAATGATTTTTGATGGACCAAATATGTGTCCATTATAATAGATAGGACGACGCTCTGACGCATCTATTGGTGAATCTGTGACACATGTGAATAGAAAAATTCTGGAGTGGTGAAAAGTTTTATCATGCCTATTTTTTAAAAACTTATATTATCATGCATTTATCTACATCGTTTCTTACTAACAATAATGTTCTACTGTATTTCATCGGAATAATCCATCATTTTATTTGACTTTAGGGTCACGGTGAAAGCGGAAATATTTAATCTTCAAAGAAGTCATATTCTATTAGGCACTTATCACAGTGATTCTTGGCGACCTAACACTCTCTGCCTTGAGCTCAAGTGGCGTCTCGTGGGGTTAGGTATAGACTTAGATATATATTGTACCATTGAAAGAATCCTATGTCAAAACACGGCACTTGGAATATGAAATTATTGTTTTTATTACTTATCTATCAAAGCATTAATGTATCGTACAATAAATGATATTATGCCAAAGATGGAAACTAAGTTGTGAGTAAGTGTTGTAAATATTTTCGTCTCCAGCGAAATTCAAAGTTATAATATTTATATGCTTCCAATTGATTTCCGGGGAGAGATTCGACATTTTGAATGAATTTTTACAGTAGCCTCATATTTTTAATTTTAAACCGGAAAATTATTTAACTCGGACGACATTTTGATAGTTTCTTCGAATCGAACGCCGTATTTATCCAGAGAAGTTTAGTAAATTATCCTTTAGTAATTAAAATAAGTTCCAAAGTCCAACTGTACAAATGAGTAGAGCCCAACCCATTCATTGGAGAATGCGTTGCGAAAAAAAAACATCTTTCAAGTTTTCATGTTGGCCAAAATATTAACCCGCCTTACTCTTTCAAAAATTTCACTTTGACAGAAATTTCCAGTCGCATTTTTCAAAGTGGAACTCAACGAAAAGTGCAATGCTGAAGTCGAGGCTCCAAACTTTTAAAAATTCGTTTCTCATCTGTTTGGTAACATCCATTTTTTTACGTCGCAGTTTCCTGGAATGCGCGCGTAAATTTCATCTCCATGCAATTTTAGTGTAAACTTTTACAATCCAAAAGTTATACTCAGAAATTCGAGTGCCGCGAGTAAATTCTTATTTATGACTCACGAAGTTTGAATTTTTGCGATGCCTTGTCAAAATATTTGCCTCCTTTAACTGATTTACATATGACCGCTTTACTGTTGAGAGCTGAAAATTTAGATCTCGCCCATCGACATAGGCAGACATGACTACACAAATGTCCCGAGATCGTGCAAACATTCCAGGGGAACGCCCAGATGACATCTCTTTATCGGGGCTCCGCTGTGTACCGCAACGTTATTCCAAGGAATGTTTACGCGTTATCTACATTTATATCTACAAAAGATCCGGTAAGCTGTTGTTAGATGGACGTGTAGCGGAGGTTTCTAGGGCACAAACCATGCATGTAGAATTATTAGTGCATACATGCGTTCAAATATACGTGTATATTAGCTAATATACAGTAACACTTGATTTCAAACACACATACAGTCCCATAAACCTACATCATTTAATTTTTGTTGTTTTTTACTAGATCATTAAAATTTTAGTCTTTAGGTTAATGCGTTCAGGCGCTTGCGTTTTTAATTTTGTCATGCTTGCATATCGTTCGAGGAAAGAAGGCGTACTTGAATCTGTCTGTGACAGTGTATACCTATCTTATTTTATCACGGTGGTCGATTCTCCCTATATAATTTTGTGTCATAATAATTGCCTCGGAATTAGTGGCGTCTTACATGTGCTGTTTGCGCTCTTTGAAAATATTGAGCGTAGTGCTTCAGTACTCATTAAAGATCGAAATATGAATTGTGATTCATAAAACACAGCCATAAAAACCAGGGCTACTAAAATATTTCTAGTTGTGGCAATTGGAGATGCGGTCAATAAGTTCCGAAACCGTCACATCGATTGTTTAATATTTTAACTATAACTATGGTGACCAGTTTTCATATTTTTTTACTACTGTCTACGAACGTTTTTTACTCAAACGTGGTTTTCCTTTTGATATTATGTTTTTATTATTTTATCAGCATCCAAATACGATGGCCTTTCGTTCTGAATCCTTTGAAAGAGCAACGTGTATCTTAAAACGTTTTTGTTAACTTGAAAAGACAACAATGCAATCATTTGTGACAATGTAGGGTGTAAAATCATTCACCTTAACTGGGATTCGAACCTGGATCCCTCGATGGACTGCCGAGTGCTTTAGCCAGTTAAGCTACCTAGTCGTCCTCTTATAATCCGAAATTTACACCCCTATTACACCCGAGGGATCCGGGTTCGAAGCCCAGTTAAGGCGAATGATTTTTATACTTTGACATTTTTGTATTGTAAGGCACATTTAGCGGATAATTCTGTTAAAAGTTGCTGCTATAGTGGTGGCATCTTCCGTAGTTTCTTCGAATTCGAAATTATTGTATCAGAATCTGTTGCCATGTTTACTGAGAATATTGTTGATAGAACCATGAGCCTAACTCGACTATGTTTAGTAATAATTGTTTAGTAATAACTGAATAACTTATTAAATGTGTCCTTTAAGTAAATATATTCGGGTGCTTGTGTTCGATTTTGTTATAACTACATTTCGTGCGAGAGAGGAAAGAATGCTTGAATCTTCCGTTGACGGTCTTTATTTTCTTATCCCGGTGTTTGAATCTACCACTATAATTAGGTGCCTTCGGCATCGGAAGAAAATCTAGCTGCCTTGTACCTATCTAAAAATCTAAACCTTGCCTGCTCTTTTTGTGAATTCAGGAAATCTCAACCTGATTCCTCTCCCAACACTTCCCCTCTTCTCGTAACAATTTTTGATAAATTTGACGGATTTTCTCTGAAAGCTTTCCAATTCCTTAATTAATATTTTCTCCCATGGATTCCAAATACTTACCGCGTATTCTAAATGGGTCCTAATTAAATTGAAGTAACATCTTTTTCTTTGCTTTTCATTATAGTTTCCTAAAACACATACAATGAAACCTAGCTTAGTCAAGGATGATCCGCATATTATTCTGAGTTTTATTGGCTGAAGTTATGTAATCTTAATAATTTTATGGAGCCTTACCATTTATTATGCACCTCACCTCTACAATTATCGTATATAGGCAACTTGTGAAAGGTTTTACACAATATTTCGATTTTAATGGGGTTAGATTAATGTACATGACGTAATAAACTCCATTTAAAGATGATCGAATGCACCTCGAACAACTCTTTCACAATCGGGGCATTAAGAAAACGTGATGTGAATGGCGGTGAGAAAAACTCAGCATTATAACTCATCGGTATCAACCTCTTCCCGAGTTCAATAAATCTAGAGTGAATGCAATGAGACAAATCGGGCGGGATCTTTGACGGAGGTGGCGCATAATACGTTAGGTCCCGGCGGGTTCCATCCTGTTTGACGGTGAGGTCCATGGAGAGATAAAGGCGATTGTTAGGCTCCCGACTCATGAATTGGAGCAGTGTGTGTAGGTGCCCTTGTGTATTTTTATGCGTGTCAATATATATTCATGTTTCTTTATAAGAGCTCCTTTACCAGTTGGCTCCTCAACACCCCCCGCCACACCCCTTTGCGGCGGCTTGCGGGGCATTGTGCAGATGTAGATGATAGCCCCGTGCGACGTGAACTCGGATTGACGGAACTCGTCGAGCACCGAAATGCCGCCGAGACTCCATCTTGAGGAAATTTCGTGAAGCCAGATCGTAGGGGGGGACAGTCGCCTCGTCCTCTGAGGGGAGGAAGGTTGGGGCCCTCCTCCCTTGCCCCCCCCCATCGAAACATAAGACGTTTTGTTTTTCAGAGAGTGAGAGGGAGAGAGAGAATAAGGGTTCGAGAGAGAGAGAGAGGGAAGGATGTGGCTTTAAGCGACGTCGATGGGAAAAGAAGATGGCATGCGTATCGTATCAACTGACAGCGGGGTGTGACGGAATCGATAGGAGCCCCTCCTTCCTCCTTCTTTCTCCCTATCTCTCCTCCCCGTCCCTCCCTCCTCTCCCTTACTCTCCTCACCCATCCCACACTCTCGTCCAGTGGTCCCGCCCCCGCACCCTACAACTACTCCTGATACTACTATTACTACGCCCTCTGCTACGTCGTCCCACTCCCTTCCCCTTCTCCCTCGAACCCTCTCTCTCGCCCTCCCCGCAAAAACCGCCCCCACCGCCACTCTTTGCTCTCACTTCTCCGCAAGAGTGAGCAGAAGTGGTGCACGAACCGAGTCGATATGCTCAAAGGGGTGAGCGAAGTGGGGTAAGGGAGGGGAAGGGGAAGGCGGAGGGAGGGGATAAGGCTGGGGGTGGGGGCGAGCGTACATATATATATATAAAAAAAGAACGGCTTCGGGGGAAGGGGGCGTGGGGTGAAGATGAGGATTTGAGGGAGGGGTACGGTTTTTGCGGGGAATGGTAGTAAGATCTTTTTCCATTCCCCCACCCCCTTTCGCGGTCTCCTCTCTCTTCCCCTCCCTCCGCCCATTTGCCCCGCCGTGCTCCAGCTCTTCCCCTCATCCCCCCAATCCCCTCCCCCCCACATCCGCGTCTACATGCACACCCTCGACCCTGGGTTGGGAAGGAGAGGGAGGTTGAGGGCGTGAGTGAGTGATTGGGGGAGGGATGCAGCACAGGCCCCGGGACGGCGAATGGCGTAGGCATCTGAAGATAAAAAAAATAAGAATGATAATAATAAAGAACGTAAAAGGGTCGGTCGGTCGGTCGTGTCGATGGGGTGCATGGGCCTCATGTGTACGTACGCTCGTTCGGACACTCGACGCGCGGATTCGTACGCACCCACGGTCTCCCATACACGCCACTCCGGAGAGTTTTGTTCTCCCGTTCGACGTGTTGAGGCATGCCGTGAGGAGGGGACGAAAGGGCTTGTGTGGGTGGGAGTGGGAGGAGGGTCGATGAGGGAGGCAATGCAATGGGAAGAGGGTTTGGGTTGGTTGGGATTTCGTGAAAAGGAGTCGGTGTGAGTGTGGGAAGGGATGGGTGTGTGTGTGTGTGTGCGGGGATGGGGAGAGATTTTCGAAGAGGAATGGGATGGGTTGCATCCTAAGGGGAGGAAGTAGAGGGCACGGCGGGAGTGGTCTAGAGAGAAAAAGAGAGAGGGAGATGCGGAGATGGGAGTAGATCGAGTGGGGAGGGATTATGGGGGTGGATTGTATGGACGGATGAGTCTTTAATTTCTTGCAAGTGTTTTAAAAGGAGAATATTTGACGGAGAAGAGGGCTGACGTTTTTCTACAGCGGTCCCCTTTCCTGGCTGGTTTAACCAGAAGGGGGTTGATTAATCGCCGACAAAGATTACCTCTTGTGCATAGACTGTTGTGTTATCCCTCTCTAAGAAAGGGATAAGGAATTTACTTTGCGAAGACATCTCGTCGTATGCTAACTCATAAGATAGTAGTTATGACAATCTTGTTTTGAATTTCCCTCAGAAAAACGTTGGAAGGTAACCTGAAAAGAGGAAATCCCGGAAATACAACGTGGAATTGACTCTCAGTGATTGTTTATACCGTTTGCTACAGATAACATATTTTGATCGTGCTTTGGCTTGATCTCTATGGCATCACATGTTGATGTTTGGTTTTCGAGTACGGCGCAGTAGACTATTAGCTGATATTTTGTGATGAATTGCTGTGAGAAATGTGTAGTTGGTATCGTCTCTTAAAATATGGAAAGTATGTGATCTTTCCATCACTAATGAATCAGGGTATGGAAGAACTGGGAGGAGAATACGATTTACATCTATTCCAAAGGTCAGCTCATCCATTGGCAGTTGTCTCCACAGGAAACCAATTGGGACCCCAAGTACTACTAAAAATCATTATGCATCAATGGATCGCGCTATATGTGGATGGATAGTGATATTTATTCATAAAGTCACAATAATCAAATCTGTCTCGTTTTAATTTCATGCTGTGATTTCCTTTTTGCTTTACTGGTAATAAAATTGCTCTACTGTCTGACGTCGAAACTTTCATGGGGTACATATATTAGAAGAATATTCGAGTAAGCCTGAAGGAAGCGAAGTTTCATTAGATGGGCTGTAGAAAAATGTTATGAAAAGTAAGAGAAAGGTTCGCGCTGGTTAGGCCATATTTAGAATACGCGACAAATATCTGGGGTTAATAGGAGAAAAAAATAATTATAGAATGAGATAAGGTCCAGAGAAAATACGCTAGGTATTTTTTTTCAAATTGCAACGAGAAGAGAGTAAGTTTAACGGGTATGCTGGAGGATTTAGCATGTAAGACTAGTGATCTCGAAGTGAACAGGCAAAACTTAAACTTTTAGAAAGGTACAGGGCTATCGTGTTTTCTTGCGACACAAAGAGAATCATTATGACTACTTGTTATATCGGAGGATTCGACCACCAGGATGACATAAGGAAGACACCATCACAGACAGATTCAAGCACTCGTTCTTTCCTCGCAAGACACGCGCGTGTAACAAAATCGAGCCCAGGTGCCCAAAAATATTAAATAAACTTGAATATTAATTTGTCAAGTACTACAATCATTTCATGTTTCATGGAGGCATATATGTTGAATAGAGTTGTCTATGTCCTAGGATATATACAAATATATGCTTAAAATGTACGCGCTTAAGTACATTCTAGGACATAGGCAATGCCTGCATTCCTGCATGCATGTCGGGTGCCCTAAAACCCCCCTGCAACATGCCTTTTTGGCGGATTGTAAGGTATTGCGTGGATATAGATGGATGACAGTATCATTTTACAGTATTTTAATTCCTGAATCGTGAGCACTGACGATGAAGATGGCAACAAACTCGTGTATCTTAGACCATTCCACATTCTGGCAGCTTCGTGTTGTTGCCATAGTCTTAGGTACTGAATATGGCTCCCTCACCATCTCATAAGTTATCTAATAGGAACATACCTGGTGCGTAAGGGTGGGACAAGAAATAAATAGATCCTGGACTAGGAAGTTTAGCGTTCACATTTAACGCTTGACCCCCGATGTCGAATTTGCTGATTTTTCATACAATTTGCCATTAATTCCACTTTTTTTCTATTTATTAGTTTAAAATAGCAAAAGTTATTCATTATCTGCTTTTTATTTTTATAGAGTGATTATCATTCATTGAACAATAAGAATCACTAATTTTCTTTGCGTAGTGTCGAAGTACTGCGATGATGGGGCATGATCCATAAAATTATGCGAAAAAACTAAGGTTTAATGGCCATTTGATCTCGGTGGAGCCAGCAAAATTCACCACCAGAATTAGAAAGCAGCTGAGGGCAGTAACTCTGGTAATACAGGAATAACTTTGTGATTGCCTCAACATGTGACCTGAAGTGAAGTGTTTTTCGACTCGCATATTCACGACACATTTATGAGTTCATGCACTAATATACCTGTACTGTAATTCCCCGTTTATATGGTTCCTGGTTGATTAATAGAAATTGCTCCGTTGACCCGAATAAAGTCCTAAATTACGCTTACGGTATTCCAGTGTTCTGTTACCGAGATACCGTTATATTCTTTTGTTTCGATTGTTCTGTCATGGTCCACGTTGGAGTCTTTTGCTTTGACTAATTTTTCTCTTTTGGAAAATCAAATAGTTATGGGCCAAAGGAACCGTGCGATATAATGATGTTCCAGGAGGAATAATGTGTCGATATTTCTATCATATCGGTCACAGTGATTATAACTGTCACCAACATGAAGGTACTATCGGCATGACGGACTGATCAAGTGTGTAAATATAGCGTCAATATAAATGATAGGTTCCATAATCAAATTTTGGGCAATTAAGTTCAATATACCATCGAACCTTCGATATTTCTTAAACATTGACGATTGAAATCGTAAAATACGAACATCGTGTAGCCCTACGAGACAGCCTTGGAGCGCGTGCGGTATTGGAAAGTGGAAATGCTGGCCTGTGTGTGGACAGTCTGACGAACTGGAGAAGGAGGAGGATTTGGAGTGGCGTGAGAGGGACGAGGCGGTTACTGGGATTGGGTGTGGGGCAAAGGTAGGAGGGTGGGCGCGGTGACCGTTGGATGGGGAGGGGGATGTGATGGGATTAAAAGCGTGCCCGTCCCGTCTCGAGGGGGTGGGTGTTAGAGGGGCAGGGGTACGCGCCGTGGTCGTAATCTCAGGGAGTTTTTCGGCGCTCCGAAGCGAAGGGTGAGGCGAAGGGACGGGGTGGGGACACGCTCTGTCGAGGGGAAACGGGGCCCTGGGGGAGCCGGGGGTGGTTTTTGAGGTAGGGTCGGGGCGAATGGAGTGATCCGGGCCGAGAAGCTTCGTTCGGGGTGGTGGGATGCTGCCTGAAGGGGGGTGTTTCGGGGAGATAGGGGGACGGGAGTTAAAGGGGGAGAAGTGGGGAAGCGAAAGGGAATCGGAAATGAGGAGGGTGCAGGGGGGGTGAATGGGGAGTGAGATGTAGTAGCGATGCCACAACAGTAGCTTAATCCTTACTCCCACGGTTTATTTTTTTACAGTGTTTACGTTTTAAAACTGTTTATTCTGAAGTGGTTGATAGCGAAAGATCGAGTATGTTCACGGATTTTCCGTGTAACGAAAGACTGGGGAGCATAAGAGGGCACCACGTGCCGAGTATTTGAAACAAAGACCTCTCGCAATTTCTTGCTATTATCCACGGTGACAAGGTTTACGACTCTCGGAGTTTATGATGGACTCGTTAGCAAAATATCGCTTAATACCGGTTCGCGCGGATAAGAGAATGACAACCGAGCGCGAAAGAAAATGTGATGAACTTGATTAAAATCTTAATTCATAATCAACTTTATTTCCGTCGTGGATAACATTGGTATCAAAATGCTTCTACAATTATATCCGTTCAGCCTTGAAAAGTTCAGTCAATGGAAAACTAGTTTCACTTTTGGTAAGCCATTCTAGTTCAGTACATACTAGTGTTTCTCTCAGAATGGTAGACATTGCGTTGCTAGTGCTCGGATGACTGAGACTACCCAGCTCGTCGTCTCCGAAACTAAAAGACTGAAATTTCATTTATTTATAATGCAAAATTCAAGCCGCAGACAGTTTCCTTCGGGTAGATCGAGCCAGGTCACTTATCTTCGGTTGGTCGCATGTGGTCACATTTGTTGGTGCACTAGTAACCTGATTTGAAACGTTATTAAATGATCTCTAACTCTTAGATATAAGCGAAATATTTTTGTTAAAAAAACCTAATAATATTTTACAAATTAATATCTACTTTATATTTGCGAAATGTCAATTTATAGTTTGAGTCGGGTATTACTGCGGTGTAGTGACTGAATTTCAAAATTTATGTATGTAAATCTATGGATTCATGAGTTTTGACTTTTCAGAAACTCATGCTATTATACGACATTTATTGCATGAGAATGGTGTAATTTAGATTGTTGAAAAATAGACTTTCTGATGAATTAAAAAGATGTGCATTTAGTTTCGCTATCACTAAGAGTATAGTTTGGTATTGTACTTTCGATCGTGACATTAGAGCTTTTTTGGGTCGTGAAGAAGTTGACCTCTTTCACTGTGAAGACTTAGCTTTGGTTTTTATGTCATTACCATAAACCTAGGTTTCGTCGCCTGTGATATAATTGCTTTTAAGAAGTTTCGGTCATCGTCTGAACGATCGAGTAGTTAATGGCTGAAGTAAAGACGTTTTTGCCTACAGGGTTGCACCCAAAAGTGGTAGGACTGATTTTCTCTGGCGCGAACGGAGCGGTGGAGGGGGGTCTGTCTGGCTGGGTAAGGTGTAGGGGGCTCTTAGCATCAGACCGACACCAACCTCAGTCGCCTGCGGGCTGTCGTTGAGTGAGGACACCGTTTTTAGTGAAGCAAGTTTTTTGTCCGCGTCGAAAAACAAAATGAATCTGAATTTAGAGCAACGTTATTCCGTGATGTTTTGTGCGAAACTCGGGAAGACGGCAACTGAGACCCTCGATATGATCAAGCAGGCTTATGAGGACTCTGCCTTAAGCCGTTCCACAGTATTTGAGTGGCACAAGTTGTTCAAAGAGGGTAGGGAGCTCGTTGAAGACGACCATCGCTCCGGACGGCCGTCGACGGCAAGAACCGACACGAATGTGGACAGAGTGAGGACACTGCTGAACACAGACCGACGCTTAACCAGTGAAGAAATTGCAGGCCAGTTGGGTTTGTCTGCATCCAACGTCCAACGCATTATTTCACAGGATTTGGCCATGCGCAAGGTGTGCGCCAAGATGGTGCCGAAAATTCTAAGTGTCGACCAACAGGTAACGCGTGTGCGCATTTCCGAAGAAGTGTTAGCCAATTTGCACCGAGATGAAAATTGTTTGGACAGTGTGATAACTGGTGATGAAACATGGGTTTTTCAATGTGACCCCGAAACGAAAAGACAATCCGCGGAATGGCACACTTCCGCGTCCCCACGTCCAAAAAAGGCTCGCATGAGCAAATCAAAAATCAAAACGATGTTGATTGTGTTTTTCGACCGTCATGGAGTGGTTCACAAGGAGTTTGTCCCACCAGGGGAGAATGTGAATGCGAACTTTTACGTGCAGGTGCTCACCCGCCTCCGAGAACGCGTGAAAAGAGTCCGACCGGCCATCGCAAACTGCCTGGGTGCTTCATCATGACAACGCGCCGTGCCATGACGCGCTCGTCGTCAGACAGCTCCTGGCCAAATACGGCGTTGCCACGTTGCCGCACCCGCCCTATTCTCCCGATCTGGCACCACCGGACTTCTTCTTCCTCCCCCTGATGAAAAGACAGCTCAAGGGACGACGTTTTGACTCGATAAAGGCCGTTCAAGAGGCTTCAACGAGGGTCATCAACGGCATCCCCAAAGAAAATTTCCAGCGGGCGTACGGGGAATGGGAGCAACGTTATACTAATTGTTGTAGCAGCTCAAGGAGCATACTTTGAAGTTTATTAAGTCGATGTAAGTATATCTTCAATAAAATTCTTGTAAAAAAATCAGTCCTACCACTTTTGGGTGCGACCCAGTATGTTCATCCATTAAAATTCGCGGCACAAATTTGGACCTGACCCGCTGGCTGACAAAATTTCTGTCAAAATGGTGAAATGGCAATCTCTCTGACAAATTACCTACGAGTTGCACGCACTAAATCATTCACACTGTTGACGTGAGCGTCGTTTGTTTATGTCGATAGTCGTCCGGTTCTTCATCGGTCTCGGTTCTTCATTGGCCGACGTTTGTCCGGACTGGAAGCGGTTGTACCAAGGAAAACACCGTTCTCAACTCATAAAGTCATCACCAAATGTCTTATAAATCATTGCATAATTTTCAGTTGCACCTTTCCTGAGGTTAAAACATAAATCAATGCACACGCGCTTCTTCTCAATCACCTTCATTATCACCGGTATAAGAATTTGCACAGCAAGCGTGTGCAAGCTCAGACAAGAATCGATGTTGTGTGAAGACAAGATAAGATAGGGCCACGGGCAAGGCGGTGTTTTAATTTTCACAAGTGCCGCTAGAAGGCGACACCTCACTGGTTGCGATCCGTGGAACAGTTGGCGCGCAAAAATATCAGTCTCATCTTTTTTTGTACAGATATTGTAGTTCTATCCACCGGATAGGTTATTTACATATATATTTCTAAACACTTGAAACCCTCATCTTTGTCAATGCCAAATCCTCTAAGTCCGGGTCACATAGGCTAAATTTCCTTCCGATGACCTTCGTTCGAGAAAACATTGATCCCACTCATGCGCGACTTGTTTTGGGATATTCTTCCACGCAATAAAACTCGGAGAAAGCCGCTTTTCATGATTCACGTTAGAAGAACTTATTGCAATATTCCTAAAATTTGGTATTTTTAAGGTTTTTTTTAAGAATGTTCCTTCACCTTGTGTTTAAATTTCCCTGCACCTTTATTCCATTTTAATTCGTGTGATGTTTTTTTTCATATTTTCGCCTCTCTACCAGTTCTAGCTCTTTTGCAGAGTTCTTTTGCTGTTAACCATCGTGCCTTCGCACCAATCCAGCTTCCAAATATCAGTTGAATACCATGTTAAGAGAAAATCCAATTCCGCTCTAATCTCTTCCTCATATATCGTCTGGTATAATTCTAATACGATATCAATGCATATCCGCATGCAAGCCATTCGTAAGACCGTGTCGAATGGGCCAAGTCACCACTCAAAGTTTTGCCCGAGAGAACTTCCGAACCGAATTGAATGCGAAGAACGTGGACCTCCTGGCGTCCTTTCAAAAGATAAATATCGAAGAAAATCTTATAGCACGACTTTGAAGAGCTATGACAATTCTTGTCTTTTTCGTTATAAAGTCAAACAAAACTTACATAGGGATTAAAATTTCCCCCTCGTCTCCATGCCAGCTCCTATTTATTTACGTTTATTGGGTATTGTCGGACATTTTGACCTTGCAAACATGTTCTGACTCTCTTGGGTTCTTTTGTTATCAACAATCGAGCCTTTGCACTCAAATCAGCTGTGATTGGTGGTTACATTAAACTTGAAGAGGAAAATAGGGACTGCCCTAGAGCTTTTCTCGCGTGATACGATTTTGAATTCGTTACGGTTATACATGCGAAGCATTCATGGATGCAAGATACACGTAAAGTTGGCCAGTGAGTGACAGGTTTCCAGATGCCATTTATAGGAAGAGTTGGCTCGCCATAGACAGTTTTGGTATCCCCATAGAGATTTCTTCATCCGCAAACACATTTTAAGGTCTTGCTTTCTTGATGTTAAGATACTTCTTCGCACCCTTCCTCCCGAATAAAGTTCTAAGATAACTTTTTAACTCGCTGGTGGCAACGACGAGGATACCCAGAGAGAGAGAGAGAGAGAGAGAGAGGGATGAATGAAAGAGCGATGACTGAGTTGAGGGAGGGAAGAGAGGAGCAGTGTGGGGAGAATCAGCGCGCGTGTAATGGGACGACGCCGGTGACTGGGGCGTGCACGTGGTCAAAGCGTGTTGGGAGTGGGGAGGGAGGTCGCGCGAAGAAGAAGCGGGGGAGGATGGGCAAAGCGTGGGTGTACTGAGTAGGAAGGGTTTCTAGACGTTGAGGGGGTGAATTTGAGAGAGATTTTGCTGATGGATGCGGTATGACTAAGGGGTGAGCAGGGGGGAAGAGCATCGAGGCGATCGGGGCTTTCGGACGGTAAGGGTACCGGGTGAGTCGGCCTTAGGAGGGGGTTGGGGTTGCGTTATGGGGGGATCCTGAAACGAGATGCTTCTTTCGATATTTCTGCTGACTGCTCACTTTCCCCCATTACCACGATCTAATGCCCAGCTGCTATATCCCCCCTCTTCCTGTATCCCCATTCGCACTCTGTAAATCCTTAGGTACGTTAAATTCTCTCCAAACCCCCTCCCTCACGTGTCCTACACCACCCTTCAAACGTTCCCTTATGAATATCTCTCTATCTGACCATCTATTAGGCCCCAAACGAAGTCGGCACGTTCCTCGGGGCCGGAAGAGGTGTAGATAGCGCGCGATCCCTTTTAAGTCTACTGAATTTCTTTTATTTTTTTTGGTCGCAAGGACTTTGCAGTGTTCGTTTACCCCACCTTCGCGTTCGTGCGTCAGATATCGCCGAGCGGTTTTCGCTAAAAGGTTTCATTTTATCTTTTCGTCCCACTGTTCATACATATATCTCCCTTCCTTGTTTCTCTTCCACTTCGTAGATAGCTATCGCTTAATTTGAGTGACTACGAAAGATCTCAGGGAAGGGGGTCGGACGGCATGGTTCCTGGAGGTGGCACGCGCCCTTGGAGTTGGAACAGGCCAAGATGGCGCGTGCTGCGTTCGAACGATCGCCTCAGACAGTAATACGTACGGGTTGGAAGTTCCAAAAAAGTGTTTCTACAGAGTCATGGTTAATAAGAACGCTCAATCGGGGTGCGGTATATAAAGACTTCGAACTGACCGAGTTCTTTTCGCGGGCTCGAAGGTGGTTGGTAAGAAAGGAAGGCCACACGAAGTGTTTTTAAATGGCGATTTAAAAGTACTACGCAAATTAGGCGAGGGTGCTACTCCTGTGCATCTATTGCAATGAAGAACCGTTCTAAAGGAAAGGTTCTTTGTGGTCTCCCTAGTTATTATCCTTAACAATTTTGATGAGCTTTTACCTAATCTTCGCATTTCGCCCCAAATGCGAAAATGTCTCTCGCACTTCTAGGAATAATAGTGGATGGAATAATAACGATGGCTTTTTTCATGCTCTTCTTCCCCATGAACTGTTATCCTGACGTGGTGAAAGGGCTTGTGCGATCTGATGGCCCCTAAACCTGTGCTGACGGGAGTAATGATAGTTGCTACTGGTTAGGTCACCCATATCCGATACAACGGAAGGTAGGGACCAGATGAAAGGTCGTCCGCGCAGAGTCCGTTCCTCAGTGAGGCGGCTGCGAAGCCGTCTGACTTCAGTGGGGTGGTTATTAAGTGATGTTGTGAGGTTAAAAACACTGGTTGAAGGGAACAGTTTATTACCACATGTAGCTATCATGGACATACAGGGTCGCACCCAAAAGTGGTAGGACTGATTTTTTTACAAGAATTTTATTGGCGATTTACTTAAATCGACTTAATAATCTTCAAAGTATACTCCTTGAGCTGCTACACACTTAGTATAACGTTGCTCCCATTTCCCGTACGCCCGCTGGAAATTTTCTTTGGGGATGCCGTTGATGACCCTCGTCGAAGCCTCTTGAACGGCCTTTATCGAGTCAAAACGTCGTCCCTTGAGCTGTCTTTTCATCAAGGGGAAGAAGTAGTCCGGTGGTGCCAGATCGGGAGTAGATTGGCGTATGAGTCGTGGTAACTATGGGTTTCGACCCATTGGACCGTGTGTTGTGCTGGGCAGAGGTAGAGGCAAGGTTTCTCTGGTCGTCATCTCACGAGATCCTCGGAGAACGAAGTCATATAATATTTTTTAGGGATAGATTAACTTTTACGTCTAACGCCATTGATATATTGGCAAGTCCTTAGCAAATATCAACTGACTAAAATTAAGGTCTGTAACCACGAACCCGGCCATTTTGTCACGTTTTACAATCGAATCTCATTTCTTCTTCGGATTCAAAATCAGTTCTATGACAAATGGCAACAAATTTCCTATCATTCTGGTAAATAAATTCGGAAATTCACTGTAGAAAGTTAATTTACTCTCCTATTACGGCATATCTACGGTTGGTAGTATTTTTTATGAGAGACGACCGACAGCTAAGTTCATTTGCGCCATGAGGGATAGTTGGTAAAGGAAGGGTGGAGCGAAATCTGGCGTCAGCATTAGCCTACTTTTGTCGAAAGGCGCCAAGGGGGTCTGCAGTTCAACGTCCCATCCGACGGACGTCTTACTCACTCAAAGTGCTCTCCACAAAGCACCTCAAGGAGGGATCGGGATACCATTGAAAAATATTTGTAGTCTCCAGCATTTGAACCCGGGTCCTTTCGGTGGGAAGCCTGTACGTTAGCCACCGCAACATCCCAGTTCCCATTTCTACTGTTGTCAGCAGTCAAAACGTGAAATACTATAGAAGATAAATTAGAATATTCTAGGGCTGTTCAATGAATGGTAACATAACTTTTTTCTGACAACATGTCTTGACTCATCCTCCAAATTTGCTCCTAATCCCCTACTTTCTCTTGGGGTTAACATCATGTTGTTGAGTTTCATCTATAAATAAACCTTCCGAAGAAACTTCACATCTTCCTTTGCGAACAAACCTGGACGTGAACCTCCTGTTTTTCGGGTATGAGCACTCACACCACGCACAAACGCGTCTCATTTTAATTTTTCTGTTATCAATTGGTAAATGACACTCGATGAAATTTTCAATATTTCTGATAATTCTCCAAACGTAATTCGACGATCTTCTCTCTCAATGGCAGCAGCGGTGTCAATGTTTATATCCGTAATAGCAGAGATTAGTTCCGGATCCACCTTCCATCAACTAATTCAATTCTATATGACACCCTGGAGGCAATAGCTGAGGTGTGTTAAAGAGGTGATTTAAACCCTGGTATGCATCATAAAAATTATGTTTTACTTAATTGATTATTACTAATAAGTATGTAAAAGATTACATTAAATGGAGATAAAGTGAACTAAATCTCTAAACCAACTACGGTGTGTGAGTTTGAAATACTTCACTTCTACAAATGACAAAGACAAGCTGACACTAGTTAGCAGAACAGTAAAAGAAGTGTTACTTAAAAAAAGACAGTATACCCGGCTACTAATCAGTTAAAAAAACATTTTGTCCTTTAATTCGATCGTTTGCAGTTATTCTGATCCTATCTTTCGCGGGAGAAATGACATCTTAAATTTGTCAGCTATGCACGTGATTTCTTGAATATTTTTTTCTTGATCTCTCCTACCGTTGAACGATAGGGATGATAATCCATAGGTAGCACCATATCAAAAAAGACCTGCTTCCAATATGTACCAGCGATTTTATCTCTAATTTAACCTTCGCTCCGTGAGTCATTCCCGAACTTGTACCTTTAATTGTCTAGATTGGTTACCAAATCAGTCATAATGACTTTTACGAATTCAGCTTTACTACGCTTCACGGTATTAAACTCGTCAGCCATGTAAATATTTGGAATTAATTGTCTCCCGTCATTAAAATTTATGTCCAATCAATAGCTTTGCTATTAAAATAAAAGACTTCATAAATCTCCTTTATTATGAAAAATGCGAATTAAAATTTGATTGTTGCATATTCTCGTATATGCAATACATTTAAAGGCGCTAAATGAAAAGCGGAGCACAGATTAATAATTATACTAAAGCAAGTATTCACATTTAATTACATTTTTATACGGATCCGCTGCGAGAACTTAATTCAAGTTGTTCAATAGTTTTTCTAAAATTTCTTTTGCAACGTTTTGCCAATTGGCAGTCAGTAAATTAAAGTAGGTGTGTGTGTGTGTATGTATACATATTTACACCCTGTATGTATATGGTGCGTCCATCAGTTTTCAGGAAATGAATATTAAAGATCTAAGCAGAAGAGGCAGATGCAATAACCCGAGAAGTAATGGAAATCGCGGTGAAATTGCTTTTCTTTTCATTTTGACATTAATGTGCCAAAGGTGTGGTTGAGGATGAAGGCTCTAGTCTCTGAAAATCAAGTGAGACGAGAGCGCAGAATTTGAGGAAAAGATGGAGAAAGAGGAAAATGAGGGAGTTGAAATTTTGCCCGGTGAAGTCTCTTTTATAAAATTGTTTCGCTAATTAAAATTCCTCGTAGAATAGAGGAAAAAAATGGATTTTGAGACGACTCCGAGAGAGAAAATCGTCGTGAAGGAACTGCTGTTCGTTTCATTTCTTTAATTAAGTTTAAATCCTAAAGAACGGGCGGCAAATATTTGAAATCCTCAATCGTTTACTTTTATTCTAAACTTTAATTCAGCGCGGCAGTGCCTTTGGAGATCCACCGTTCCCTCATATTCATATACTATATGTCATATGACAGAATAAGCGGACAAGGAGTGCGGGCGTCCCCACAAGACGAAAGAATTCGACTTAGAGGTTTTCAGAACTTGAACCTCCTCCCTGCAGAGTATGCCAAATTTTGACATTTTTTATTGTTAAGTATATGTTATTATGTGGAAAATGTAGACCATCAAGATTGCAGTCAGATCACCGTCATCGTTACAATTTATCATTCCTAAGATTTGTTTTGCAGCTCGCTCCAAGAAATTCTCTTCTCCTACCGACCTCTTAGTGTCTTCTCATTGTCCTGCTCGGACGCCTCCCATGACTTTCTTTCCGAAAAAAATCTACGACCTTCATGTGCACAGACTATTGTCATCCGATAAAGAAATTTTCACGAAATAATGTGGCGCTTGAATCTGAGGCTAATTGCGATTCATTTGGAACGCATGGACTCCTTCGTGTGTTTGGCTTTGGTTTGCCAATTTCTGGCGTAATTCACGAATAGTTCCCCCGAAAAATTGGTTAGTGGTAACCGAGAAACTCAATTAACATCAAGGATTTATTGAATTTATCTTTGAGAGGTGTTTTGTGGGAGAATGGGGGCATAAACAGAGACTCTAAGAGGAGAATTACTACGTTGACGAACGGAGAAATTAAGAGATGGGAATTGATGGCAGGTAATCTAAGTGGAGAGGTAAAGAAAAGATTGCCGAAGACTCTAATTAGGAGCGTAGCTTGGTACGGATCTGAAATCCTGTCATGGAGGTAAAAGAGGATGATCATATAGATTGTATTCCTACTCATTTCACTGTGCTTCCATTAAGGCCGGAAGTAAATTATTGCGTCTCAAGAGTGTATCCAATTAATTTTCCTCTTCTTCTTATCGGTGTCTTGCATGAGACCTTTCAGCACCCGCATCCTTCGTAGGACACCTTCATTACGCACTTTATGTTCTTCATTCTCCTTTCGCGCCAGATTTCCATGGCCTATTAACCTTCTCCCTGCTTCCACCATATCCCACTCCTAATATGCTTAAGGAAGTAAAATCCACGTAGAAATGTTTATGAACCATTTACTGATGCCTAAGCTAATGAAATTTGCTAGGAGTGGTTAGTTGTTTCTTTATTGTAGATAGAGACGAAAATAATAGTTTGTTTTACGGCGGAATATATATTGAGGTTAAGGAATGATGTAATCGCATCAATGAGAGCCATGAGCCTTTCAGTCCAGTCTCGAGATAATACAAGGTCTGTTAAAAAAGTATCACATTGTGTTTTTTTCAAAAATCATCAATATATTTATGAATATCTATTTTTCCCCCTTCATAGTAATCCCTATTAGATATTATACACTTGTACCAACGTTTTTTCCAATCCTGAAAGCACAGCAAAAAATCATTTTTGTGATCTTATTCAGCTCCTCCTTCGATGCAGTCTTTATCTTGTCAATCGTAGTGTAGCGTCGTCCTTCAGTTTAAGGGACAAGAAAAAGTCACTGAGGGCCATATCTGGGGAATACGGTGGCTGCAGCATCATTTATGTGTTGTGCCTGGCCAAAAATTCGCGCACAAGTAACGATTTGTGAGCAGGGGGATTGTCATGGTGCAAAAGCCAATTTTTGTTCTTCCACAAATCCGGGTGTTTGTGGCTGATTGCTTCGCGCAAATTGCGCATAACTTACAGGATATATTGCTTATTTGTCGTTGTACCCTGTGGCAAGAACTCATGATGCACCACGCCCCTGCAATCGAAAAAAACTGTAAGCAAAATTTTCACATTCGACCGGACTTGGCGCGCTTTTTTTCGGTCTTGCCTCGTGCTGCAGCTTCCATTGGGATGATTGAGCTTTAGTTTCCACGTCATAACCATGACCCGTATCATGCCAAAATCATTGGTAAAAATTGAATGGCAAGAGCCAGTCGATATGTTTAGACCCTCAGCAACTTCTCTAACGGTGATTCGACGATTGGCCAATTCTGTCTTCTTCACTTCATCAATGTTTTTGTCTGTTGTTGACGTGCTCGGGCGTCTGGCACGCTCTTCGTCGTTCACATCTTCTCAGCCCTCTGAGAACATTTTGTAACACCGATAAACGTTGCTTCGGTCGAAGGTGGCTTCTCCATATGCCATAGTGAACATTCGGAATGCGTCCGCGCACTTAACTTCGTTTTTCAAACAAAATTTGATACAGATTCTTTGATCCATTTTTTGGAACAGGCAAGAATCGAAGACAAGCCAAAACACGTCTAAGCAAAACAGCTGTCAACGATTAACCAAACATTCAAAATGGCCGAAATTTTCGGCATGAGTGAGAGACATAAGTACCAACATAACGCCACAAAAAATGGAAAATCAAATATACGGAACCCGCAAAAATTCAAAATTCGCGATACTTTTTGAACAGACCTCGTAGAGTTATTCAATTACTGTATTTTGAAAGTAATTCTAGTTCAGGTCTTCAAACTTCAAAAGTAGCATTTGAGGCTAGTCCCTATAGGTGGGATTTTTTGTGGGAAAGATATTTAATTAATCGGTTTCTATCGATGCAGTACACTCTTAATAAATAATAAGATATTTTCCGTAATGATCTATTATGTTTTTCAGATTTTGTTTACTTTACATAATAATATCTTCACAAAAGTTAGTTGAACTTGCCTTCCATATATCATAATTAACAATTTAACCCAAGAAACGAATAAATAATGAACGTTGTTTTTTCATTAGATTGAAAATAATATTATTTAGTATATGTATTCAACATTTGATTAAAATCCCTGAATTTATATTGAAACATTTTTGGATTCTTTTGTTCGCTCCTATAAAAATGCGACTAAGTTAAGCCCATCCGACGCAGAATTTTTTTTGCTAAAAGCCTCTTGAAGGACAAATGAAGTTTTTCAGCTTTATAGAGGCCGTCAAAGGTCTATTATGCATTACTCTTGCAAAGACATTGCATTTTATACTTCTTGGAAAAATAAACTCTTGAACGTGACTAATAGAATATGACTGGATAAAAACAAATATCCGAGAGGACTGTGATGTAATTTGTAATTTAAGGTAGTTTACGTGTAGGAAAATATGAAGTAATTTTTTCTCTTAAATTAAGGAAGGGTTCGCTGTTCTCAGCGTATCGTAAGTCGATGCCTAGAGCTACGCAGCGTGTGAATCAGTCAATTCCGGGCGATGCGAAGGCTTCGATGGGTATGGTATATCCTATGTACGAGTATAGCGTTCTAATTGTTCAGGAAAAATATTGAATACCCAATTACCCTGAAACTTGTTACCGAATAGGTAAGCTCTGTGGGCGATGTCATCGGCTGTTTGCTTGAATGTCACGCGTTCCATTTCCCCATCGGATAAGGTTGTTATGTTGTCAGGCCATAAACTTCCTGTGATAGGATTTGCGGCGCGGCAGATACTATTTTAATCTCCGGAGCACTTACTATAACCACTATCACCAGTTTTAAGTGGTTCCAACGCCGTTAATACTAAAATTTATGGAATAAATGATTGGCTATAATGTTGTGATGATAAACTAAAAAGCTTGTTCATGGGAACTGCATATTTTTTGTTTTAAAGCTAGCTGCGTTTGGTTAAAACGCGAGCACCTTGATCACCTACACGATGGAGATAACCAGAGATACGATATTTATATGGATCAAATAAGTAAAGACCATTTGACCATAAAATATTTGCCCCTCTCCATTCCCATGATTCTGTCAAATATGACTATTTAGGACATTGAGGCATTTTGCTCTGGGCATATAAATACTTTAAGCCGCACTTGTTGGGAGTTTTATACGTGTTATTTGACGTTTTTTGTAATTTCACAAGTGACACATGAGTAAAGCTATATTTAAATGTCGATTTGAAGTACAAAACATTTAAGAATATACTTATGCACGTTAATGAATATGAAAAAGTACCGCCGACAATTTGTGATATATTTGTGATGCATTATATCAACTTCACAATTAATCAAATCTCGTATGCATGTCAAACATTAGTGCCAATCATGAATGAATTATTTTCAAAAGAGAGTTTGATCTGCTGTGCAGTTTGTAATGCTGTTCGAGAATTCCAATTATGCTCGCGCACTGTTACGATGCCTTCACAGTGAGGCGCCCTTGGTTTATATGCTCGATCTTCTTACCACTCCATCGTCAATCCCTTAAAGTGGACGTGCTGTCAAATTGAATAAAGGAAAATATTTTGAAAATTTCACTATACCATCTGCAACGTGTCCACATAATCACCATGGGTAATCAATCCGAATTTGAACTTAAGCAGCTCTCTAGTATACATTTTTTAATTTTTTAGTTCTCTGCGAGCCACCGTTAGGGTGTGTGGCAGGGGTTGAGTTATGCAAAAGACTAAATAATTTTCCCCGAAATATTTTTCCCCTGAATAATTTTCCCCTTGGCGCGGTCGGAAAACGTTATTCTTATCCCTTATCGTTCATGGATCTTATTTCCTGCTAATCTCTACATACCTTCGTAGCTCCTTCCGCCGGCATTTTCTATCACCTGCATCTCGTTGTTTATCCTAGATCTCCTTCTACAATTCTGCCCCTTCAGCTTCTGCCCCCTGTAGCTTCCATAATACAGGTACAATGGCGGTGAAGATAACAATATGATGAGAGTAATACACAGGCCGTGTATTTTCCACGGATGTGAGACTACGACGATAGGAGCAACAAAGAAAAGAAGATTGGAGGCAATGAAGATGTGGTATCACAGAATAATGCCGAAAAATAGATTTGGTAGACAGAGTAAAATATGAAGGAATACTTCGAAGAGTGGATGAAGAGGGAAACCTATTAAGTACTCAGAAAGAATGCAATTCATCGGGCATATCTTGAAGCTTTATAGTTTATCAAAGATCAAGAATGAAGGAAATACAGGGTTGCACCCAAAAGTGGTAGGACTGATTTTCTCTGGCGGAACGGAGCTGTGGTGGGGGGTCCTGACGCTTAACCAGTGAAGAAATTGCAGACCAGTTGGGTCTGTCTGCATCCAACGTCCAAAGCATTATTTCACAGGATTTGGCCATGCGCAAGGTGTGCGCCAAGATGGTGCCGAAAATTCTGGGTGTCGACCAATAGGCAACGCGTGTGCGCATTTCCGAAGAAGTGTTTGCTAATTTGCACCGAGATGAAAATTGTTTCTCCGGACACCGAACTTCTTCTTCTTCCCCCTGATGAAAAGACAGCTCAAGGGACGACGTTTTGACTCGATAAAGGCTTCGACGACGGTCATCAACGGCATCCCCAAAGAAAATTTCCAGCGGGCGTACGGGGAATGGGAGCAACGTTACACTGAGTGTGTAGCAGCTCAAGGAGCATACTTTGAAGATTATTAAGTCGATGTAAGTATATCGTCAATAAAATTCTTGTAAAAAAATCAGTCCTACCACTTTTGGGTGCGACCCTGTATGAAGGGGCAGAATTGTAGAAGGAGATCCATGCCCCCTGTATTTACTCTCACTTGCACCACTCCTCCGCAATATTATGCCCACACTCGTATTTTCATTTAATGTGTTTTATAAATTCGAAGTTCCAATGACAAGGTTTCCCACGCTACTTTTTCCCTAATCCTTCTTCAATAAGAGTATATTTAACAGGGGTAATATTTTCGAATATCTTGCTGAGAAGGATAAAAGGGTGCCTTATTTGGCATTTATTTCGCAAAAATTTACAAAAGTTTAAAGTCAAGTGATTTGTTGAATATAAGCTACCACATGAATGATGTATATTTTTCATATGGAAATGACAAAAATTGTACAAATTTTCAGGTTAACTTCCGGCATGTGCCCATAAAATATAAATCAACGATTGGTTTTTACAAGTAAAGGAAATTGAATTTCAAAAACTTGAAACTTCCTTAGCAAAGAGTAAGGGGTGGTGAGGGGAGCTGGTCTGAAAACTTGGTGAGTGAGGAATAAGGAAAAGTTTCAAAGATTTTATTCAAATTGCTCTCTTAGTAGTCCGAAATGGAATAAATATATTATTTTACTGACACAAAACGAGGA